>NW_015505654.1:336407-417640 GCF_001515645.1 Sinocyclocheilus grahami
TATATATATATATATATGTATATATATATATATATATGGAAAATATGCATACAGACATGAACCAGACACTGAACTTATTCCAGTTCAGTGTCTGATTGAAAGCTATGCTTTAATGTGTCTTTGTGCATGCTTACTGTGAATGTTTTATTATTTAATTCAACCCCACTCTTTTCTTTCAGCCACTAAAGCCTCCATATCCTTATAGAAAATATAGCAAAGGCTACCAACTTCTGACAGGACACATCATAACTACCATTGGAGCACTTTACTTCTTTTTTAGAGGGGTAGGCTATGTATCTAATGCTGTTGGTTTAAAAACAAATTCATATATAACTTTCATATACAAAATAATTTCCCCCCTTTTTTACAGAAATTACTGAATTCCCTTATCTTTTAAGTTAATAGATATGTTAAGAAAGCGTCCAAGATTTCAGTCCCTGATCATAGATGGATACACCGATCAGCTTTTGTGAGTGCTTTCACGGTCTAATATTTATCTAAATATTAATAATTAATTAGCACTCTCTTTTTTTACTTATGTATTAATAATTTCCAAATACAGATCGCTTGAAATTACATTCTTTGCCAATAATTTTACTAGTTAGGGTTTAAACTTATCACATGGTTGATTTCTGAAAATTCGGACATTTCTGAAATCACTCTATATTTCCATCACACAGCTAAATTGCACTAATCAAACACATTTTTACTCCAGAATTAGTAATCATTAGGTGTATACGTTCATTGTTTACTCCTCCTAATAAGGTTTTTTGATGCATTAGTTTTCTGCAGGCCGTGCTCTTCCTGGCATGTGCTCTGCTGTACTGCTTTGGTCAGGATGAATATGTGGCCTGTCTAGTTCTGTGTCTTGCCTTGAGCTGGGTAAATCTACTCTACTTCTCCAGGGGGTCCAAAAATATGGGAATCTACAATGTCATGATACAAAAGGTGAGTGATAATTGTCTTTCTTATCCATCATCCTTTGCTCTGGCCTTCAGATTAGAGTATTAGTAAAGTATGGTTTGTGTAGCACTATGCAACACATTTAATGCCTCATTGTAGTGTATACTAGTCTTTACAGTTCAGGCTTTTTACTTCATGTGTGTATGACACACTCTCACACTCTTTAATTATTGGCAGATGGTTCTTGGAGAAATTCGTCGATTCCTTGTCGTGTACATGGTCTTCCTCATTGGGTTCTCTGCAGGTATATTTGCATACATTCATGAATGTCCTTGACTCTTTTACATTTATATTTAGTCATTTAGCAGACACTTGAGGACATGAGGACATGAGGACAATGGAAGCAATCAAAATCAACAAAAGAGTAATGATATGCAAGTGCTATATGACAAGTCTCAGTTAGCTTAACGCAGTGTACGTAGCAAGGTTTTTTTTTTAAATAATATAATAACTAGAAAGAAAACAGAAATTATTGGCAGATGGTTCTTGGAGAAATTCGTCGATTCCTTGTCGTGTACATGGTCTTCCTCATTGGGTTCTCTGCAGGTATATTTGCATACATTCATGAATGTCCTTGACTCTTTTACATTTATATTTAGTCATTTAGCAGACACTTGAGGACATGAGGACATGAGGACAATGGAAGCAATCAAAATCAACAAAAGAGTAATGATATGCAAGTGCTATATGACAAGTCTCAGTTAGCTTAACGCAGTGTACGTAGCAAGGTTTTTTTTTTAAATAATATAATAAATAGAAAGAAAACAGAAAAAATAGAAAACAAATAGAGCAAGCTAGTGTTAGGGGTCTTTTTTGCTTTTGTTAATTGTATAATAAATGAAAAGAAAACAGATAGTATAGAAAAAGAATAGAGCAAGCTAGTGTTAGGGGTCTTTTTTGCTTTTGTTAATTGTATAATAAATGAAAAGAAAACAGATAGTATAGAAAAAGAATAGAGCAAGCTAGTGTTAGGGGTCTTTTTTGCTTTTGTTAATTGTATAATAAATGAAAAGAAAACAGATAGTATAGAAAAAGAATAGAGCAAGCTAGTGTTAGGGGTCTTTTTTGCTTTTGTTAATTGTATAATAAATGAAAAGAAAACAGATAGAACACAAAAAGATTAGAAAGCTAGTGTTAGTTTATATATATATATATATAAATAAAACAAGCAGCAAATGAATAGAGTGCAAGTCTAAAAGGAACAAGTTTTTTTTTTAAAGAATATAATTAGAATAGAGAGTGCTAGAGTTAGAGGGTCAAATAAAGATGGAAGAGATGTGTTTTAGCTGATTCTTGAAGATGGCTAAGGACTCAGCTGCTCGGATTGAATCGGGCAGGTAATTCCACCAGGAGGGAACAGTTCATTTAAAAGTCAGTAAAAGTGATTTTGTGCTTTTTTGGGATGGCACAATCAAGCGTCTCTTTTATTACAATTAATTTCATTTTTATCACAAAGCAACAAACATTTCCCAATTACACTACTGCACAAAAGTTTGGGTCAGCAAGTTAAAAAATTTTTTTTTTTTAAAGAAATGAATACCTTTATTCAGCAATGATGCATTAGGTTGATCAAAAGTGACATATTTCAAATAAATGATGTTCTTTAAAATTTTCTATTGCTCAAATAATTCCACAAATGTTTGTGTTTTAATGATTTGTTTCTTATTCAACAGCCGTGGTAACGCTCCTTGATGAAACAGTCCCTAGTATGGGACGATCTTTATTCGCTCCTATTACTGGAAATGAAAACTGTACGAAGCCCTTATTCAAGAGCATCTACTACACCACTCTGGAGATGTTCAAGTTCACGATTGGCATGGGAAATCTGGAGTTCACCGATCAGTATAAGTATATAGAGGTCTTCTATGTACTGCTAATTTTGTATATAGTGATGACTTACATTTTGATGCTGAACATGCTGATCGCTCTGATGAATCAAAGAGTGGAGGAGATGTCTGTAGAGAGCACCAGCATCTGGAAACTACAGGTGAAATCAAAGGCAAAGTTAAAGCTGTCTACCCATTTCTGCAATAAACATACAATGTAAATCCTTTAAAGGGGTCATATGATGCGATTTCAATTTTTCCTTTCTCTTTGGAGTGTTACAAGCTCTTGGTGCATAAAGAAGATCTGTAAAGTTGCAAAGACTAAAGTCTCAAATCCAAAGAGATATTCTTTATAAAAGTTAAGAGTCAGCCACGCCTACCTAGAATGGCTCGTTCTAACACACCCCCACATATCTACGTCACGATGTGGGAAGATTTGCATAACGCCACCCAAATGTTTACGCAAAGAAAGAAGGCGTAACTTTTATTCTCGCCACCCGAAACCCCAAGATCTAAAGTCTGCATTTGTCTCCTATTTAAAAATGGATGATTCATTTTGAAAAGAGGATATTAGCATGCATACACAAACATTATATGGGTGCTATATGACAAGTCTCAGTTAGCTTAACACAGTATCCGTAGCAAGGTTTTTTTTTTAAATAATATAATAAATAAAAAGAAAACTGAAAAAATAGAAAACGAATAGAGCAAACTAGTGTTAGGGGTCTTTTTTGCTTTTTTGCATGATAATGCACACTTACCCTGTATTGATCTGTGTTTACTGTCAAACACACTTAAGTGAAACCATGAGCAATAATTGAAGCATGGGTCCTCTTTCTTTCAGTGTGGAGGAAGTCAACTGGAACCAATGGAACAGAAACCTGGGTGTAGTTACCGAGGATCCTGGGAAATGCATGCCTGTACCTTCCCCAACTAAACTTCAGAGAGGTAGTCAATGTTAAACAAATGTGTGTGTGTGTGTGTATGTTTGTGTTATTTTAATCTTACATCATATCATTTGTATTGGTTACAGAGCCCAGCCGGAGTGGACTCCTGCAAACGTTCAGTAAACGCTGGACACAGAGACCACAACGCAGAGATGTACAGGAGCTGAGTCCTCTAGCTGAGGCCTCTAGCTCCGTATAATGATGCCTTTATAATCTGTAATCTATTGCGATGTATTTTACAATTCCCTTTCAGTCCAACTGGTGTAGGATATATGATATAGGATGACTGGTTAAAACTTGACTGAGTTTAAAAAACATATGCACTTCTAGAGTCATTCCTGTTATGCATCATATCTTTTTAACTGTAATAAAAAAAAATGAATATGCACGTTGTAATTTAAGAAAGCATTTATATAAAATAATATACATATCTAATTTCATGTGTGTGAAAATATGAAATATAATTTAAAAAAAGATTAAATATGATTATTCACGCTGTGGCAGGAAAAAGAACAGAATGGAAATAAAGAGCTGAAGTCAGCCATTGCTCAGTAAAGGACTGAGAGCTAGCTAAAATTAGGATGTCAACTTTGTTCATTTTGAAATATTTGAATCATCTTTGAAATTTTGATATCATACTGATGTTTTTAGTTTTAGCAAACAGGATTTTTTCAACACAAATCAATATCACAAAAACAAAATTAGTCTCAAACTGTCATTTTGATGAGAAATAATTTTTCTATTAGATTTTGATTGGAAAATTAAGAATAGTTGGTAATTGTGTGTCCACTAAAACATGAAATAATAATAATAAAAAAATAACAGTATGTAATATTCACCTCAATGTTCACTTAATTGTGATAAAACAAAACTAATATGATTTCCATATTTAAAATATGAATATAAAAAATTGTGTTTAATCATTTATTCATTACATTAACACTAAACTCAAACACAAAAGTACCCCAAGTAGGCTACCTATTAATTTATTTTTTATTATTTTTTGACATTTAAAGACATAATACATTTGAGACATATAACGATGATGTCAAACTACTGCACAATGAGAATGACCCTCAGACACATTCTGTAGCCAAAACTGTACAAAGCTTGAATGTTGGATATAGACATCTTTTATTTCAGAACATTTATGTTCTCAGTGGTTATGAGTAATTGCAATCAAGTTAAATATTTGCATATTCAGTTTACTTTTAATGCATACCAATGTAATTCATGAAAGCTAATCTTGGACTGATTTTAGGGGCAACGTGCAAAACTGTTTGTGTATCGCCCTCTTGTGGTTACGCGTGGTGTTGCTTGTGTCTGATGTGTCACAACAGAGACCTACATCTAACAAGCATCACAGGATGATGCAAATAAGGTCCAGACACTATGAATCCACTGTGCCTAACACCAGTATACTTATTGCCACTATAATTGAATGTGTCCACTCATGTCATTCTTTTCCTATTTTACTGGCCAGTAGCGCACCGTTCATTAAGGTTCAGTGATGGATGGGTCATGTCCTCCGACTATTACTTCACTGCAGAGCTGTAATGCTGTGACTCCAGATCGCGAATGACTAAACTAAAATTGACTTCTGCACCAGACGGCTTAAATGCGGTGACCTGCCTGGTCTGCGTCACTTCCTGCACTGTCTCCCTTTGATAAATAGAGCCGTTGAATAAAACTAGCTGCAATCATGCGTAACTGAGACAGCCAGGGCCTCATTCGGAGTGGAAGCTGTTTTCCCTCTAAATGTTGACTTGCCAGTCCTGAATAAGAACTGTATTCTGTAACTGTATTCTTAGAAACTACTGAATGTTGTTTTACTCAATATAGTAACTTTTAATCAATGTATAAGCTTTGTAAAGTTGTTGTGAACGATTTATATTGTGAAGAGTGACATACAAATCAATTCTGAATAAAATTCAATGGACTACGCAAAACTGTAAAGCAGAATTGTGTATTCTGGATGTTTAAATCCATGGCCAGAGTCAGATATCCTGACTGCTACATTTTAAGTTATGTACTGTGGCTGTGTGAAATAATTATCAGACCTTGTTACCAAAACTGACTTACAATACACAATTTGCGAGGACAATCCCTCAGAATCTGTTCAGTGATTTAGATGTGTCAGCAGCAAATGTTAAGTTGGTTTGCTTTACCTCAATTTGAACCTGCAAGAGTAAACGGCTCTGCTGAATAATCACTACTAGAACCACCAATAAGATACATTCTTTCATCACCAGTGTGATTTTGTGACCATTAAATATTTTTCCCACTTTAGACATCAATGTCAGCTCATTTATATTTGACTGTTTGCTTTGATGTTTTTAGTTTGGGATGGTCTGGTATTTCCTGCAATATATAGCTACCAGCAGTCAAAGCATCATGTTTAAAACCCGGATGAGCAGACACTGCTTAAGGAAACAGTTTCTTAAAACAAGATCACTGTCAAAAAAGTCCTTGAATACCATATGAGAGTATACACAGGTTGACCAGTTCAAGGTTGAAGATCTAGCAGGTTTTGAGCAATCAACTGAAACGGAGTCATACATGAAAGCATAAATTAGAATTTTATTTTATTATTACAATATTACAAAAAAAAAAAAAAGTAGCACAACTTTCAGGCTCTTCAGACTCTTCCCACGCATTCAACTGACATCCACAGAGTGACAGATACCAGAAAGGTTTCTAGAAGCTTCCTCCATTTCACAGCAATTGCAAAATGAAAAAAAAAAATAAAACATTTAAATAATGAGGAAAAAAATCTAGTTCAGAATTATAAATAGCACAAATTGCAAAACTGAAGCTTTGAAACATGGAATAAAAAGATTTTGTTACAGCCCAGAACTACACACAGCTATAAAACAATGACGATAAAATATTCTTTATTTCTTCATTTACATTATAAAGTAATTCTAAAGAACTGCTTTTCTATTCAACAAAAGCTCAAGATAATAAAAATAAACAAGGAAAAATGCTGTTCCTTTATAGTCTATTTTTTTTTCAAAATCAGAATTCATTAGACCTTTATTATAATCATGCTTGTTTGTCAAAGGAAAGTCCAAGGACCAAATACTTAAGGCTTCATGAGGGCTGTTGAGGGGAGGCAAACCAACCGTGAGTCAAGACAAACCGACCCACCAGCTCACAAACACACACACACACACACACCCCATCCACCATCACACACATGCCCATACACACCTACGCTCATCACATGCACACCAAATAAATCTGTGAACCCATATCCATATGCAGCCACATTCATACAGTTATTACACTTCTTTAAAGTTACAGCAGTACAGTAGATAAGCCAGTGTACAATAAAATAAGCAATTCACCTGCTGTTTCACCTTTTTGACTTTTTTTCTTTTAAAAAGTCTTCAATTTAACCACAAATGATCTTGCAAGTGATCAATTTGGTCAATTCAAGCACACTTCACAAAAGAATCAGTAGCAACTACTTTACATTATTATAAAGGATGAACTAGAAAACGCAGGATCATAAACCCTTGATTTGGTACATAGTTTCTACATCATAATATTAGCAACAAGCCTACAGACACCACCTTCAGTAGTATGTTTAGTCCCGCAAACCCACTTACAGCTATACCACATATGACCCACCTGAAACTGCACAACTCATCTATACAATTCAAGTAGTAGTTTCTCATATGTTAAGAAATGAAGGGAGTATAATGATCAGGTAAAACAAAAATGGCACAGCTTTAACATTAAAACATTTGTAGCTTTTCTCCTTTGGCCTTACCAGCGTTAAAGAGAAAAGACAGAATCTTTCACAATCATTATACAAAACTTCACTCACATTAGTGACTCAGAATGCAAAATGACACCTGATTTGTTGCATCACTGAAAGACTGTAAAAGAGGTTTTATATATGTATGCGGTTCCTGTCATTTAAGTTTCCTGCTGCTCACAAAGCATCTAGCAAAACAAGTTGATGTTTCAACCTTTCACAAGCCTAAAGCAGTTCGAATTTCACACATAAATCCATAAAGCCCATAACAAATCCATTTGATTTCTAAACATTTAAAAAAACAGGTGCCCTGTGTTACAGGAACACATGACAAGAGCTTTCACCTAGGAACAGTCTGAAGGGACCAGTGACTGGCATATTCCCGCATAGCTCAGACACTGAAGAAAGATAGAAAGGACGAAGAATGGTGTCATGCTGAAGAGAGAAGTGCTCGGAGTCTGTCAGCCATTTTGATGTTATAAGACGGGCTCAAAACAAAGATCTCTCAAATGAAATCATGTCGGTTGTCCAATGAACAGAAGGCCTGGTGCCCTCAGTTTAGAAGTGATCTATTTCACAAGACACCTTTAATAAAGTAAGCACTAACACAAGAAAGACGTTCATAAATAACCCAGGAGCACTTGAGATCTGGGCACCTAGAGAGGAGACATGACAGAATTGGAAGAAAAAACTAAACAAAACTAAATTCCCTTTAGTGCCTTAAAAAAAGCACTTGTTAAAGAAAAAAATTGATCACTTGCAAGATTAATAACACAAAACTTTGCTCTTCCTTAGACATATTTGTATTGTTGTTTTTTCTTTGTTTTCATCAACAATCATCCATGAGGTTTTGAGCTCATTTAGTTCCTCTCGTAATGTAATTTCATTAAGACTAACAGGAGGTGTCGAGGACACACGTGTGTGGCTGACTTCACTGAGGAGAGACTGTGTCTGAGGCTTGTGGGCTGAAGCTTATCTGTACCCTGGGTGCTGGCTTTGCGTCTCGGAGTGGGGGACCACTACCCGGCCCATAGGGGGTGGCCTGTGCATTTTCCCCATCAGGATGAGATTCTGATCTCGGAAGCAGGGCGTCTGGAAGTCCCCTCCCATGCAATCTGCCGTTTGCATCAGATTAGGCTGCCCTATTAAGGCACCTCCTACTAATCGGTAATGGGCCGCTCCTCCCGTGGGGGCACAGTCCATCGCTGGGGTGGGGTTGGTATTGCCTGTGCCAGTGCCATGGAAGGGCACCGGGAGGTCCTGTGAGCCGGAACTGTCGCTGTTCGGCGTGGGAAGAAAACTACCCCACACCGGCGGCTGGTGGTAGTACTGCCCGTTGGTGTAGTGTGTCACCGCACCTGGGGGCATTGCATTGATGCTGTTGTTAGCAAGTGGCGGTGAGGGGCTGGAGGGTTTCATGGCATAAGGCTGCCCCATGCCCATTTCTGGTGGATAGGTAATGCAAGGGAGGCCAGGGTCAAGATTCGGGGGTTGGCAGGGGTGTCTGCCCCCTTCCGAGATGTGTTGCAGGTGAGCAAGCTGATGCTGAGTCCAAGACCTCATCTGCGGCTGTTGGGGATTTCGCTGTGGTTGATGGCTTTGATGCTGTAGGTGCTGTTGTTTTATATCGCTGTGATACACATGGTTCATTGTGGCCATGTTATGTGGAGGCATCGCACTCACTGGCGCAGAAGCAGTCACTTTATCAGGAGGTCCAATAGCACACGATGGATGCATGAGGCCGGGAGCAAGTGCATTAGGGTTTCCCGCATGCACCGAGACTCGAGAACTGGCGTTGATGAGTAGATTTCGGCTAATGGGACTGGGGTTGGCGATCTGCCCTTCACACATTGACGTGGCACTGGCTCCCTGAGCCCTAGCCTGGCAGAACTGGCTTATCTGGTGCACTATGCTGTTTAAGTCTGCCTGACGTCCCTGGTGGAGCCCTCCGGCCATGGACAATGGAATGGTTGAGGTAGAAACGGTCACATTAGGAGGGGCATCTGCAACCGGTAACTTCCGAGGACCCACCTGCAGGCTTGCAGGGGGGTTCTGTAGGTGCTGCTGAGGAAGCAGGATTGCTGAAGGTTGGTGGGCACCAGGGTGGCCTAAAGAAGGCGTGTGGGACAGAGTCTGGGGCCTCGGAAGGCCCTGGGGCTGCTGTGGCATGGAGGAGGAAGGTCGGTGTCCAAGTCCTTGGTGTGGAGGCCCAGGCTGTTGCAAAGTTTGGAGATTCTGAGGGTGTGGAGGAAGCCCCTGCGGATTCTGGGACACTCTAGGAGGTCCCTGTGATGGGTGGTGCAGGTTTAAAGTGCTGGCCGAGGTGGCTGCATAAGGGGTGCCGGCAGCATTCATAATCACCTCTGGGTGCAGACGTGCCCGTGTGCCGTTGAAGTCCTTGATGACACCCTTGGCTAGGGGCACTTTAACGATGGCAAGGAGACCGGTTTTGGCAGTGGGCTGAGAGGAGGGGTAGGGACTATATCGGGGGCCAGTGGTGTCAAGTCCGTTGACTGTGCGGCGAACGTGGTTCCACTGAGGGACTTTGACGCTGTTGGGGAAGATCTTGATGGTGAGTGGATTGTTGGCAACCTTTTTAGCATAAGCATCCAATTCCGCAGGGGTTGGATACTGAGCAGATCTCATCCTTTGTGGAGTGTCCCCTATATGGAGCAAAAAGGGACAAAAAGGAAGAAAAACAACAACAAATTATGCCTTGAAAAATTTGTACACAAAGTTTTTGTACTCCAAATTTTGTACACAAAGCAGGGCAAGTACGAGAATGGAATTTAAGAAATTGATCATTTGATTCAACAAGAATGGATTAAAATGATCAAAAGTGACAGCAAAGAAATGTATAATGTTACAAAAGTTTTCCATTTCAAATTGTTCTTTTGAAATCTATATTCAAAGAATTCTTAAAAATGTATCAGGGATTCCACAAAAATATTACGCATTACAATTGTTTTCAATATTGACAACAATCAATGTTGTTGCACCAAATAGCATATTAAAATGATTTCTGAAGAATGAAGACTCAAGTAATGGCTGCTGAAAATTCAGCTTTGCTATCACAGGAATAAATGGTAAAAATATCTTAAACATATCAAAATAGAAAACAGTCCTTTTAAATTACAAACAGTAATACAGTGGGAAAAAAATTTAAAATATTTTTGATCAAACAAATGCAGCCTTGGTAAGCATGAGAGCAAAATCTTACTGACCCCAAACTTTTGAAAAGTAGTGTACATCATCAGTCAAAAGTTTAGAGCACACTTGACTGAATTTGTTTGTAGTGATCTTGAAATTAATCTTGAGATCTTTATTATTAAAAATGTTTTGCTCACTACTCATTCCTATTAATTTCTATTTTTTGACATCACTATTATTCTAAAACATGAAAAATAGTAAAAATATTCATAGGGCTTGTTATATTACTCAACCTCTTTCTTTAAAGGGGTCCTATTATGCTCTTTTACAAAGTCTTAATTTTGTTTTGGGGGTGTACTAGAACAGGCTCTCATACAAGGTTGTTCAAAAAACACATTATTTTTCACATATTTTACATTATTACAACACCTCTCTCCCCAGTCTGGCATGAACGGCTCGAATAGTTCCTGTATCAAATGAAGGCCCGCCTACTGAAATACGAAATGTGCTGTGATTGGTTAGCTGGGCCAGTGTGTGTTGTGATTGGCAGCACTCGGCGCCTGGTCGGGAAATGTCACGCCCCTTACCATACCAGTCTGCGAGCTTCAGTGTAAATATTGCGTCAAAATCAAATCAATTTGAGCACGATTTAAACCTGGATGATTGTAACCACTTTAAGTTTTTCTGCCTTGGGAAAACTAGTGCGTCTCCGACATAGTGATAACACTCGCTACCTTCTCTAGTGCAGCTCGACCAGGTCTCGTCCCATTCGTCGGTATTTGTGATATCACAAATCCCGGAAAATATGCACTGTAGTCCAAACGAGTCGTTCATTGTAGTTTTTGAAAAGTGATTTCTGTTAAACAAAATATCTCCTTTTGAAGTGGACTTTGAACTTTGTAACTTTGCAGATCTTTTTTATGCCCAAACAGCAACATTACAGACTAACTAAAGTTGAAAAAGTGAAAAAGCATAATAGGACCCCTTTAGATAACAATATCAAGTGACAACTCACAGTTGTGTTACTATAAATGTGGCATTTATAGCTATATTTATTTTGCTCTACAGTACAAAACACAGTCTTTACAGATTACAGACATTAAATGCTCACTATCTAATTCTTAGGGGCAATTCATGCAAAACCTTATTTGATGTTTGTGTTTGGTGTTAAGTCACATGACAAACAGATGTAGGTGAATGTTCACTTTCTCACTTCCTCTCCATCACTACCAGATGTAACATGCTTCCTGTATGCCAGAGTGTGATCTGCTATAGCAGAGACCATTCTCTCTCTCTCTCTCACACACACACACACACACACACACACACACACACACACACACACAAAACCAATGACTGTTAAGTACGTCTGTTATATTTAACAACATCGCTGTGATGTGTCTGTGCTTTATTCGCTTACAGTTTCAGAGTGTGAGTAAGAAATTAAAACCTGTCTGGCCCTGGCCCCCAAAATATAGCAACCATGTATGTCTGCGTGTAGTGTGTTAAGCATCTTTAGCTTCACATGTTCTGTGCTCTAAATAAGCTGTCTAATTGGTGAGTCCTTTTATCAATCTGCCTTTCACACACATCTGTTCTTCTCTTCAGGATCACAGTAATGCTTTTAGAGGTGAACATAAAAGGGAAAAAAACATTAATGAGCTGAATTAATTATCTGCCTCTACATTCAGAAGTCTGCAGGTCTCTGCTCACAATATAAGCTCTTTTTCTGCACAATGCTGCTCTTCCTGAGTGTGACATCCTCACCTGCCAGGACACCTCTGATTCGATGGGTTGAGAATAGAGGAGAGCGGGTGAGAGACAGACAGAAAAACAAAGGGGAAAAGAAATTGAGGATAAGTGCTCTCTGTGAAGCTGCTGTCTGGCAGCTGAAAGGGGGTCTTTGTATAAAACAAGCTTTCATCACTTCAGGGGAGAAGAGAAAAGAGAGATAGAAAGGGATAGAGAGACCCACCTGCACTTCCCTTGCTCATACTGATATGGAGTTTACACACACACACATGCACACACACACACACACACGCATGCGCGCACACACACACAGTATTAACATGCATTTCTATGCGTTCCTGGCCCCCTCATCCCTAATGAGAGAATAGACAGCCTGTGTACTGTGACTGAGCTCTTTCATCCAGCCTGAGTGGATTCAGACACTGCTCGCAGCTCACATTGCCCCGACAAACACCGCAAACTCTGAACAAACACCCAAGACTTTCCACCAAACACTCCATAATAAACACCATTTAACACTTATATAGTGACATCAAACAAAACCATAAAGAAAAAAACACGTTAAAAATCTAGCTAAAAATAATTAAGGCTCGTTTTCCACACAGCTTTCACAAGAATACTGATATTTAAAAATTGTCATTTATATGCACCAATATAACAATAAACAGTAACATATACACTACCGTTCAAACCTTTGGGGTCAGTAAGATTTTCTCTTTTTTCGAAATAAATTAATACTTCTATTCAACAAGAATGCATTACATTGAAAACTTGATAATAAATACATTTATAATGTTATAAAGGATTTCTATTTCAAATAAATTTGTTCTTTTGAACTTTCTATTCATCTAAGAATCCTGAAAAAATGTATTGCAGGTTCCACAAAAACATTAAGCAGCACACCTGCTTTCAACATTAATAATAATAAGAAATGTTTCATGGGCACCAAATCAGCATATTAGAATTATCTCTGAAGGATCATGTGACACTGAAGACTGGAGTTATGGCAGTTGAAAATTCAGCTTTGACATCAAAGGAATCAACTACATTTTAAACATTCAAATCCAAAACAGTTATTTTAAATTGTCGTAATACTTCAAAATATTACTGTATTTTTATCAAATAGATGCAGCCTTCGTGAGCATAAGAAGTCTCATTAAAATATCCTACGTACCCCAAACCTTTAAACAGTAATGTACATAGTTAAACATTGATGTTAATGCCAAATGGACAGTGTAACATGCTATTGAAGATTAAATAAAAAAATTCTAAAATGTGAACTTTTGTTCTAACACTGACAACAACTTTTGTTGGTTGAGAAATGAAGGGCTTGCGAATCCAGTCTGATGCTGATATTTGGGAAAATGTAACCAATGGTATGAGTTTGGGATGGGAGTCAGTGGAAACATTGACATTGTTGCGGAAGACATTTTTCTTTGGAAAACACTCATTATTTTTCCACGTACTTTTGGTGCCACTAGTTTCTGGTTCAAAAATAACAAAATGTAATATACACAGAGTAATATACACTTATAGCCAAAAGCATTATCAAATACTGAATAACAAATGAACTAGGGCTGTCAACGTTAACGCGTTAATTTTACAATCCTTAACGCGTTAAAATAATTTAACGCAATTAACGCAAAATTACTGAAGCACAATTTCTATTCTAACCCTTTAACCCAATTTTGCTTCTCTGCTTGCGATCAGATAATTTTAATCAGCTAAACTCCGGGAAAGTTTTCAGGCCAATGATCCAGTAAGCGAATGCATTCAAACAATCCATCCAAAACAGCACTAATATAAAGAAAAACCAGGCTGATTACATCAGAGATTACAGAGAGAACAGAGACTCGCGATGCGTTTTCAGTTAATTATTCATTCCAGTGCGTTTCGCTTTAAAACACGAGCTCTGTCATATTCTGTGATTGTCTCTGAAGAGCGCGAACCCTCACACATCACGCTGTGTGAAGTACAGACTGAACGGGTTGTCAACACATCCCACCGCTGTATGGCCAGATGAGACGCAAACTACGTTTTCTCGACTGGATAACCAGTCTCGCTAGTAAAATTTTGATAGATGAAGACTGCAATCAAGTTAAAGACGATTACGGTGGTGTACAGGAGTCGTACAGTAAGCACGAGTGAGTCCGTTATAATAATGCATGTATGAGTGCTCTTGACACACTGATCTCACATTGTATTTAAGCACAAGCACAGACATTTCTGTACATTCACGTTGTTTCCACACACATGCACGATAATGTTTTGATTTGCCATGTGTATTTTGCTGTGTTTATTTATACTGAATGGATCCGTGTACTGTAGTAGATAAATGCAGTCAGCAGGCGGTTGGTTTAGGGTTTTTTGGCATCTCCATGAGGTCCTGTTCAGTGTCGCAGCTGAAGTTCTCTAAAATGTAAAAAAAGCTCTTTGCTGTTGCACTGTACACATACTATACAATTCAGATTTTTTTTCTTTCATATGTGCTTATATGGGCTCCTTACATCATTTGGTTCTTTGGTGTCCTTTTGGAGTTTTTTTTGGAAAGACATCTAAATTTATCTTGAAAAAAGCTTGCAGAAAATATAGATTTTTGAGAATCACCCTTCAATCTTTTGGTTTACTTGGCTGGATATAGCAAATGATGACAAAATAAACATTTGAAACAAGATAAAAGGTCTATGCTTAATTTCATGAAATGTGCGATTAAATCACAGAAAAAGGGTGTGATTAATTAGATAAAAAATTTTAATCGATTGACAGCCCTAAAATGAATATGCAAAGGGGAAGATATATATGTCTTTGTGAATTAATGTGAATATATGTCTTTCTAAAGCAAATCTGTGGAGCTTTATGGATTTCTGTGGGCAGTCTGCAACTAGCAAAATGTATTCTTACAAGCAAACACAAATTTCAACAGATACATATGCACATCTGTTCATGTTAATGACAGAGTACAGCCTCTTGTGAAATATTGGTGTTTGTTTGGTGCAAAGCAGGATATACAATCCTCAACTCCATCCACCAACACCTCACACAGCATTCAGCTGCCATGCCATTCACTTATCTGTCTTTCTCTGTTTTTCACACACATTCCCTCTCCCTCTGTGTGGGCTATTGACTAAACAAAATGGCCCCTGACATTTCTTAGCTAAATAGCTTTCCTGCCAATCTCAGGCCAGGTCAGCTGCCTTCACCGGCTGCCCACATTTGCTCATCTCCTAAAGAGAGAGAAGAGAGAACGAGGAGAATCAGAGGAAGAGGAAGAGCCACACTGGGCTCAATAAAATGAACCACCACAGGACTAGATCAAGGAGCGAGGAAGAGCAGAGTCATTATGCGAATAACTCAGAAGGGAACGCTCTTTCTCTCTCTCACTCTATTCCCACGGCATCTCTCTCTCTCGGTCTATGCCATTCTCCCCTGTTGAGTGACATCCCGGGGGAGGCCGGCCGGTAATAATGAGGAGTAAAACTTGTTAGGATTAGACAATAACATACAGGTCGGCAGTCATGCAATCCATTTTGAGGACAGGAGAGTAGGGCAGAGGGAAAGTGATCATGTGACATTTGCACTTAGCATCTATGTAAATGTCTCAAGGGACTTTAACATCTCTAGAGCTCTGTGCCAGATCTGACTCACTTCTCTTCGAGATTTGTAATTAAAGGGAAAGTCCACCTAGAAATCATCAAACATTCTCTCATCATTTATCTGTTCTCAACTTATATGAGTTTCTTAGATGGTACCTAACAGAGGATATCAAGCAAAATGCTAAACCTGCTGTTTTCCCTACAAGTGAATAGTGACCATGGCTGTCTCTGGGGCCCATCCACTTTTAATAAGTCCATTTATGTATTTCAAAAGTTTTACTTCAGTCTAACAAATCAAGCCATGTAAATGCTTTTTGAATTGAAATTGTAGTGGTCTCTTTTTTGTAAAGTCAGACTAACAGACTTGTGAATGTAGCTCAGCTTCATCCAGCAAGCAGCTCAAGTTTTCAACACTGATAGTAATAAGCATGGTTTTTAAAGCACCAAATCAGTATATTAGAATGATTTCTGAAGGATATGACACTGTAGACTGGGGTAATGGCTGCTGAAAATTCCGCTTTACAAAATTACAAAAATAGACTTAAAATATCTTCAAATAAAAAAAGTTACTTTAAATTGTCATATTTCACATATTACTGTTACAGTATTTCTGATCAAATAATGCACTCTCGGAGTACATGGTAGTGTAAACATGCTGTATGAAAAAAAAACAGCAGCTAAGACATTCTGCTTAACATCTGGTTTTGTGTCCAGAAAAGATTACTGAATGTTCATTTTTGTGTGAACCATCCCTTTAAAACAGTGTTTTTTCCCCACTCACCTTTCCTCTCTCTCTCGCTCTCATCAGCAGTGATTTGAGGATCACAGTAATCAGCCAAACCCCAGGAGCCCCATTACAGACACACAGGGTTGTTACAGAGCTATTGTCAGCCTTTTCTGTCTAAGTACACCATACACATCTCCTAACTGCCTTTTCCCCCTCCCCACAGACATTAGACATACACACACACACACACACACACACACACACTTTTAAACTCTTTAATTCGAGAGACTGCTGATCTGAGTGGGTGTTCTTATATTGTCTTATATAGGGTTATTCCTCAAGGAGAAGCAAAGCCTCCTCTTTCTATTTATCTCTTTCTTCTTATCTAAAGCCATCTTTTCCTCCCTGCTCATCTCACCTTCTTTTCAGCTTCCTTTGAAAGAGTTCAGAGAGAGAATACATCAGAAACCATTCTCTATTTAGACAAAAGACATTCTTTTTTTGCCCCAATCTATGGCTTGCGTTCCTGCATTCCAAGGTATATTTAGGCTCTTCCTGTGTCTCCCGAGTTCCCTGAGGGAACCTGCGCCAGTGCCAGATGTGCTCCAGTAACATCTGGACCACAGCAGGGAGCACATGAATTTGAAGGGGCAGTTAATGACATGCCATGGGATGTTTAAACCACCGTATGCATCATTACATTACATGATTTAAAATGATTTAAACGACTACGGCTTCTCTAAAATCTCTCAAATTGGGGGTTTAAAAAGTCGGGGGAATCTGGACTATGGGTTGTAACCATTTTAGCTGTTTAAAACTGAATTTAACTTTAATTTAATTTAAAGGTAAATTCAGTTTTAAACAGTTAATGACCTACATGTGCGTAAATAAACAGTGCAGCCTTTGAAATTTGACAATCATACTAAGCCATATCACAATTGCAATTTTATTTTGATTAATCATCCAGCTCTACCTCGAGGTAAATGTTTATCATGCCATTTTTAAGTGGAAATACAATTTAAATATATAAAATTGACAAAAGCCATATGATTCTAAGATCATATTGAAATAGTCTTTTTAGAAGACTTTAAGCAGTAAACAATTTTCAAACATGCAATTGTCTTAAAGGGGTCAAATGATGTTACTAAAAAGAACATTATATTGTGTATTTGGTGTAATGAAATGTGTTTATGCGGTTTAAGGTAAAAAAAAAAACATTATTTTCCACATACTGTACATTATTGTTTCTCCTCTATGCCCCGCCTTTCTGAAACGCGTCGATTTTTACAAAGATCATTGAAAAGCGAGGTGTGCTCTGATTGGCCAGCTATCCAGTGCATTGTGATTGGCCGAATACCTCAAGCGTGTGACGGAAATGTTACGCCCCTTACCACACTGTGATGCCGTGTCCCTGCTGGAGCAACGAAACAAAAACATTAAAACCCATTATAAACGAGGCATTTGTTGCATCCAGTGGGGACATAATTACGGATTTTAATGATTTATACTGTCTTTTTGAGTGTTGCGTTGCATTGCGCTGCGTAAACATAAAACCATACCAAAAAACGTACTTACAGTCTGTGAGTCAGAACAGCCAGCATTGTAGTCTACTCTACCAGGATCAGTAAACAGTCCTCCATAAAATGCACTGCACACATCTGAATATTTGGGTTGAACTTTTCTGGAACAGTGTTGTAAATACAACTTAACCACTGATTTCTAATCGTGTCCTCTCTTGGAAGGCCAAACAAAGCAGTTTCGCTTTCACAACGAAACACACGGCGGACATGAATGAGCAGCGGCCGGCGGCCTAGAGTGAGTGGAGGCCGGCTTGAGTGAGCGGCAGCCGGTGAGCAGATATCGTCCTCTTTTGGAAGGCCAAACAAAGCAGTTTCGCTTTCACAACGAAACACAGCGCCTTCACGACATGGCGGCGGCAACAACAATACTACAGCGAGAATAAAAGTTACGCCTTCTTTCTTTGCGTGAACATTTGGGCGGCATTATGCAAATCTTCCCACATCGTGACATAGACATGTGGGGGCCTGTTAGAACGAGCTGTTTTAGGTAGGCGTGGTTGACTCTTAACTTTTATAAAGAATATCTCTTTGGATTTGAGACTTTAGTCTTTGCAACTTTACAGATCTTCTTTATGCACCAAGAGCTTGTAACACTCCAAAGAGAAAAGAACATTTGAAAAATCGCATCATATGACCCCCCTTTAAGTCATATATTGGAAAACAGCAATAAATGTTGCAGAACTATTCTGAAGAATTTTTGTGTTTCTGCCCATCTAATGCTTAACAGCTATGCACTGGTAAGCAAACGGAATTATCAGAGAAATTAAAACAAAATTTTTTTGACAATTTGGTCCATTAAAGTGAAAAGGGGATTGGAAAAATGTGAGCTTATCTTCACCATTTAAAAGCTACCGTTAAAGCTTGATTTTCATTTGTTTTTGTCCAGTTCATTGGGATTTCCATGAGGCGTTTAATCTCTCAGAGCATTTAACCTACAATCATCATTAACATCCCAGCAAAGAATGTGGCAAACTAATGAATCCTCTGCATCTATTCCCTTCACAGACAAACACTCTGGGCCTGTAGTTACACATCTGACTTCACTCGGTGTGCAATGAATTAAATGACTTTCTATTATCGCTCTAAAAGAGGCATCAGCATCAGAGGTATGCCTTCATTTCCTTTCTCTTACCTGTACATCCCCTGTAGTTCCTGTAGTTAGTAATATGACTCCATCTCTTTCTGTATTCCCACTAGTTAGAAATACGACTCCCGTCTTTCTGTGATTTCTGCTCTCTCCTGCAGTTAAAGATATGTCTCCAACCTCTCAGTAATTGCTGCCTGATGAGGGTCTTCCTGAGGCGATGTGAGACTCATCAGTCTCTGGGCCATCGGCACTCCCCCAGCCGCGCGTCTCCATAGCATAATTTGTCATCCTGATGGAGAGCTAATCTGACAGGATGTCTGCCCACAGACAGAGAAGGCAAGATATTTTGTCTGTACGTATCCTTTTTTTTTTCCTGCACTGACTGTTTCTCTGTTTGTCTGACTCTCATTTTCTCGCTGCCTCTGTATACCACTTATCTGCCTCAATCTATCTCTCTGTGAGCGGTGTGGTTCAGCAGGTGTCTGCCCTTGTAAACCGCCCTAATAAAAATCCTGGGATTTGACAATCTGTCTCTGGAAATATGCTTTTGCTCACCAACGACAGCTCTCTTTTTTTCCCCTCATTCCATTTCCTTTCTCAGTTCTGTTTAGTCTCTCGTCAGACATTTATCTCCTTTTATGGATCTGGTTTCATCTTGTCTTTTCTTAAATGCACTTAAATGTCATCTTTGACAACATCTGTATGAATTTGCGGTATTAAAAAGACACAAAATGCACAGCATGAAAGAATATTCACGCCTTGTTCATTTGAGACTGCTGAGAGGAAAGTAAACAGGAGAATGAAAGGAATATTCACTCAAAATTGAAATTTCTGTCATCATTTATTCACCTTCATGTCGTTCTAAACCTGTATGACTTTCTTCTGCTGAACACAAAACGATGCACTTTTCCATACCATTGAAGTGATAGCTCAAAACTTTCTACTTTCAGACGAAGTCAATAGGAGTTATATTAAAAATGTTCAGGCTCTTCCAAGCTTTATAATGGCAGTGAATGGGGGTCAAGATTTTGAAGCCTGTTACGACCTGCGTTTCTTGTATTTGCCATGTGTGTGTGTGTACGTGTTTTTTCTCCTCCCTCTCTCATTCTGTCTGCTCTCTGATAGGATGTCCGCTGATGGGGTGTATGATCGCTATTGGTGGTTGAGAAGGCGTGGCCTTTATAAGGACGCCGCAGGCATTCAACGAGGAGCTCATTGTTGGTTCGGACGCGATTGGGTTGAGAGCTCCTGGATTCCTCCTCCGGCCGATGATCAAACGTGTATTCTCAAGTGGAGTGTGAAATATGTTGATCACGTTATTCGTTGTCAACTTTGTGTGTTAAGATCGTAGAGCAAAAGGGGTGTCCTGCCATTTTGTTTTACTTATTTTGTTTGGGTTCTGTTTTGTGCTAGGTAGTTAGGGAAGTAATCTGTATTTTTATTTCCTTATTCGATTAGGTTATTTATTATCTTTTTCCCTCCCTAGATTTGTTTTGTTTGTTATTTTGGCCTTTAGGACATCCTGGAGAGATGCTCTTTATTTCACTTACTTGTTTTAAAATAAACCTAATCCTTTAAACTGACTAACATCGTGGAAATGTTTGATTATCGACCGGAGTGATTCGTACTTGGGATTCCATTACCACAACCCAGATTTATTATGCCCTGTTAAGAGCGATATTCTTTCTACCCCTAGATGTGGGGCGTAATAAAGCCCAAAAAAGTGCATGCATCCATCATAAAAATACTCCACACTGATCCGTGGGGTTAATAAAGGCCTTCTGAAGCGAAGCAATGTGTTTGTGTAAGAAAAATATCCATATTTAAAACTTTATAAACCGTAATCTCTAGCTTCCGCTAACTGTCGTATGCACGAACACGAGAGAGCGGCATTCAGCGGATGACATAGGACGTAGGTGTAGCTGTAAAATATATATTTTTATTATGGATGGATGCACTATTTTGGGCTTCAAAATCTCAACCCCATTCACCCCCATTCCAATTCAGATGTATACTTATACGGCTTGAGGGTGAGTGCATCTTGAGGTAATTTTCATTTTTGGGTAAACTATACATTTAAGGCAAAAAGTGACAAATAGCACCATAAAAGTAGTAATTATGAGTGATTTGCTTTTGTGGTTTACATGCAGAAACATTCTTGGAAACATTTTGTGTCCTCAATCAGATTGTTTTTGGTCAGAGTTCTGTTCATTTATTAAGGATCACATCATGCCCAGTTTTCAGTCGTTTCATGTCTTGCTTATCTTGTAGTATGACATGTCTTATAATAACAAATGTAGTGTAATTAATTGCTAAATCTATTAGCTAAATCTAGTATAAATAAATTTAAAAATGAGGGCAAATAACCCATTGGTTTTAATTTTGATGACAGAAGTTCAACAAAACCTAAATACAAATACATTTTAAAAGCAAAATTTAAAAGCAGTTAAATATTTTTTAATCTTACTTTTCTTATGTTTATTTCCATCATTTTTCCCCCTGTTCCCCCTTTGTATTTGTAAATCTTTAAATATGAGTGACGTTTTATATTTTTCTGAAGCACTGTGATAGAGCTGTGCAAGGAAGAGACCAGCACAACTCTTGTAATGCCTTTAGAAGACTTCGAAAATAGAACACCATTCATATGGACTAGTGATGCCTTTATGGTGCTTTTTGTGATTTCTGGAGATCATTGTACGGAAAAGAGCAACATCCACATTCTGCAGAACATCTTCCTTTTTGTTCGACAAAAGAAAGAAATGGTTTAGAAAAACATGTGTGAGTAAGTGACCAAATGTTTCAACTCTGTGTGTGTGTTTTTGTGTTTGTACTTACATTTCTGAAATCCAGTGTTCATCTGCGAGTGGGGGTGGAGCTGAAAGGAGAGATCACCTGGCCCTGGCAGACAGGCCAGCATCTCATACACACACACACACACACACACACCCACACCCACACCCACACCCACACACACACGGGCACACACTCTCACTCCTAGAGCAACATGGACCACACACTCCTCCTCACACTGTAGAGAAAAAAGAGAGAGAAATTAGATGTTACAGCAAGCACCTCAGTATGAAGTTCAAGCCCAACAACGTGTCTGAACCCAGAACAACATTTTGTCATTAACTATGTCTTTCTATCACAGCAGTACTGCACAGTGAACTCTCATCGGCCCAAAATAGCCGTTAAACATCAGATATGTTTTCAATAGCTGTGATTAGGTGGAGTTATACAGCATTTTTTTTCGCTAATTGAAATAAATCTGAAATAAAATAAAATCTAAAAGTTAGATTAATTTTTTTAAACAAATACATTTGAAATGTTGCCTTCCTCTGAAAGTTGAAGTAATAAAACTACAACTGAAATAATAAAAACAAAAGCTAATTCAAAATATTAATAAATACTATAATAGCATATAATATCAAAAGAACACTGGTTGTGCTACACCTCGCTAGGACACAGTGTTTGTATAAAAGCTTTTCAGATTTAGATGATTAAAAGCTTTCACAGTACCACAGTACAGAACAAAGTCCAAAATACAGAAAGACAGTAATTAGACATTAATAAAGTATTAATAAAAAGCTATACACTAAACAATTAATGTATAAACATAAATGAATAAAATGATAATAAGAAAACATTCAGTTCACGTCTGTGAACTGAAGGATGCCTGAAGTCTTCATTATTGTTGATAAATTTTATTAAAAAAACTTTAGTCAACAAACATGTCAGTAATTAGATTTTCAACAAAATTATATTTAAAACAAACTAATTAAAAATGTCTCTCTTGCCCTCAGAAAATCATGATTTAAAAGGGATGGCGTGCATTAAAAGCTTACTGTAAGAAAAGGTGCAAAGCTAAATGACTCACAATCATGTTCAGGATCATTTTCCAACATAACAGGAGCAATGAGACAATGACCATCTTTCAGTTTGACACACACATTTTCACTGCATTCATTAAAACTCAGCAAGTCTTCTAATCAAGTGTGTCACAAGGAATGCATCCAAACATCAATTCAAATGTGTGATTGAGTGCAATTTCACACATATTTATGTGAAAAATGAACTGCATGGCAAACAGATTTTCCGTTGCAATTACAAAAAGAACCAGCGAAAAACTCAGCTATGATAGCTTCAAAGCTTTGGATTCACATCAATTAATCAACCAACCTATAAATCAAGTGAAACTTAGGAAATCAAAATATCCTTTGTCAATTCAGAGCAGCAAAAACCCCTCATGTACCTTTCCATTCCAATCCACTCTCACTAATCGTACAGGTGCAGGCAAAACACACTTAATATAAAATCTGAGGTTCAATTTAACATCAAACATACCAGCCAGAGTGCTCTGACCGTGCCCCAGGTGCTGCAAGTCTCTCTCCTCACCTCCACATCTTTAGCCCGTCTTCTCGCATGAATGGTGTGATCTAAGGTGACCTTTGCTAAATTCCAAACTTTCACATTGAAATTTTTTACTTCAGCAAGGCGAGAATCATACCACTGAGAACATTTCCGACACCTCAACCATCAGTCATTAAGCACAATGAGTTAGTGCGACTGTGTGGGCATAAATCCACATGCACAGAATGGAAGGAATTGTCCGGACCAGCTGTCAATGCGACAGGATGTTTCGTTGATTGCTTTTTTTTATTTTTATTTTGTATCTACCGGATAGCGCCGTCCATCTGTGAAATGTGACTGATTCAAACAATTCTCTATATAGAGTGCAACAGTGCCTGTCCACTTTTTTTTAGCAGCTTTGATGATTTCGGAAATATTTTTACTACAGGGATTTTTTTAAAAACCCATTTTGTTTAAGATTTATATGCAATGATCAAAAACAACAGCCCCTAAAAACAAACTCATTGTAATTTCAAATCTTTACCAATCTTTGCCACTATCCTTCAAACCACTAAGTTTTAACCATTTGTCAGCAAGAAGTTTTTAATCATTTAAAATACAATAACATTTAGTATGATCACTTTTTCTTTTATGTATTTTAAAGTACAGGTCAGAATAAGTTTGTTGTTACATTTTTACATAAATATATCTGTTACGCTTATTTTACCCATATTTTGACATTTTATTTTCGTAAAAGTTATTTGAAACATGAAAAGACACTTGCATTTAATATGTATATAAAATCACTACTGTAAATTGAATTTGATGTGGACATGAAAATGGGATGCCTCGCATTTTACCCTTAAAGACGTTGATTCTGTATATTGAAATAATTTTAATTTATTGCAAAATAAGCATATTAGTATGGAGACTGCAATCTATAACAATAGACTGAACATCAAATATCTTCTGACGAGCTATGATGTCGTCTGGTGATTTGTGGTGAGAAACTTTGCATACAGCCATGTAACTACATCCTCTAACTACACACTGACACCAGACAAAAACAATGTATTAAAACATGTATATGCAAATAAACAGTTCAGACAAGAAGCAATTATGCACCAAACAACTGTGATAGGGCAGCACAAGGCCAGCCAGCCAAAGCTGGGAAAGAGAGCAAGAAATAAAGAGTTAGTATGTGGTGAAAGGTCATGATGGCAGCTCATTAAAATCCTGCCAGTGCACTAACAATGCAGCAGGGCCTGATACAGTCATACTCGCTCTCTATCAGATTTATTGAGGAAGGGTTCTAATCTGAAAGTCAGTGAACTGCCTACTGTCTGCATAAACTGCTGTATTCTGAGTGAGCTTTATTTTTGATTTCTCCCCTGTCCCCATGCAGTGCTTGCATGCATGCTGAGTCTCACAAACCAGTCCTGTCTAGACAAAAGTATCTACGTAGCAGTGTTTGTCGGCCAATATAGTATTTTTAATTGTGCATTGCTCTTTTTACATTTAAGATTATCTGTCATCTAACGCTCCCTTAAAGTCCAACTTTAAAAATATTTATAATTTAATAACACTGTTAAATATAATATTTAGCAAATCTTAAAATTAATACAATTGATCATCATCTCTATATTAACATTTAAAGCTATTGATTTGAGTGCTTTTTTTATTAGTGATTTACCAGTTATCGGTCATTATGTAAAAATCTGTTGCAAGATTAATTTCAACGCATTTTTATTTATTTTATTTTTTGTTAAAGGATCCCATGCACCTACGCTACCATTTAAAAGTTTGGGGTCAGGTTCTTTGAAAGAAATTAACACTTCAGCAGTGACACATTAAACTGCATGATCTGAAGCAGGGCTATTCAATTAGTTTCGTTTGAGGGCCGGATTATTGAATTGAAAATTTGAAGGGGGCCAAGGGGGAGGGGGGCCGTGCTGATCTCTTTCTGGGGGGCCTATAAAATTAGAAATTAAATTTAAATGCATATAATATCAACTAATATGACCAACACCAACATCTATAAAAAAAAAAATTTTTTAAAGAGTGCTGTCTGTCAGTCGTTTAAATTTTTTTTCTTATTCTGGAATTAATTGTATATTCATATGTTGTCATAATTTCACATTGAACCTCCAAATTAATGTAGAAATTAAAGGTGGTATATTTTAAATATGTTTAATGGCATCTCTTTACTAGCCTATTATTAACAAAGGCCAGTATTTTTTATACCAATACTGCTACTGATGTCTCTATTAAATGCATTGTCACCTCAATTTTAGCCATTAATTATAGCCATTCAACATTAAAGAATAATTGAAAGGCATTATTTTAACATTTAGTAGGCTCGGAAAAATATAACATTTAATTTAACTGAACTTAAAACAATCTTCACAAACTATTAATTGTATTTTATAGTTTTGGAATCATTGTGTTTTTGTCGGTTGAAGAGCTACTGGTGCTCTGTCTGAAGCTGCTCTGATAATCATCTTCGCTCAGTGTCTGCTCTATTTCTCGCCAGAAGTTATGACCTCTAACACTGTCTTGAAACTCGTTTAAACTAGAGTTGTGGATATCTCATAACCCTCTCACACAAGCGCTTGTCAACACTGCCGTCTATTGATGTTGCGGTCTCCGGTAGATTGTTGTTGTTGCGTCTCTTCCTTTTCCAGGGTATATACAGGAATCATGGAGTTAAATTTAATACCTTTTAAAACCTTTTTAAGACTCTTTCCATACATTTTAAGACCTCATCGCCACTCCAAGTTTTAACCCGGTTACATCTGCGACACTTTAACTTCCATTTACTATATATTGATTGTAAGATAGCACAAATAAACAGACTTACTTTGTGATAACTCCTTATCAATGCAATATCATTCAGAAGGGGGGAACAAAGCACAAGATAATTAATTGAGTGACTAATCAATGCAACCCAAGAAACAAGAATTAGAACAATAAACAAAACAACTGACAAAACTTATTGTGGAGGGAAAATAAAGCTCTCCTAGCTAACTGGGCAATGAGTTCACGCAGTATATTCAAAAGATGTATTTGTCATATCAACTCTTATACTGTCTGCAAACCATAGCTCTTTTGTGGAACACTTCTCATGACAAACATCTGACTGATCAGACAGTTTACCTGTGATTACGGAGTGCTTGATTTGATGCAGACTTGACAGAGTGTCAGTACTGCACCTGAACGTGTCTGAATGATCATGGAAGGTAAAATAATGATCACAACTACATCATTTTAATTGTGAATCCCAAGCCCATGCCAGTATAAAAAACAGCCCAAAGTAGCGCAATTATGTCCCAAATATAAAAACGTCATTTCCATCCCTAAAATACATATTTTTATAGTCACTGTTATGCACATTTATCATAAACACAGCTCAAATGCTTCCTACTGTGGCCCAAAACATTTGGCAGTTTTATTACAGGTAGAATGCAAAATGTTTCAGTACAAGCATTTCAACCAAATGTAATTTATGCAATATTTCATACCTTTAACCCACTGGGGAAAATCAACCCATGGCAACAGTTTAAAAGCAGCCCAATTTCGTGGAAAAAAACAACAACAACCCTGCATCCAACACGAGCTGCAGAAGTCAGATTTGACTAATCACGGGTCAAAAGTAAGGAGAGATAACTGACAAAGATTTTGGAGTATTTGCTGCTCAACAGATCCTGAGCTCACTGACAAATATCTTTTATCGTATATGTGCTCCCTTTACACAGTGTGCGAGCAATCGCGAAATCGAAAGTGAACTGCGAGCGCTCATTCACATTGATAACGGCGCCCTGATGTGGGAAAATAATATACAATATTAGAATGTTTGCGGGAGCGAACACAAAAATCCCGGGAGCGGATGGGAGCATGCGGTAATGGTAAGAAGCTCAGCGAGAGCGATATCAACAAGCCCCACGCTATCACGCAGCGGCGCAGGCAGTCAGTGAGAGCCCTAACAGATGAAGTCAAATCTTGCATAAATTTCATAAATAAACTACACAGAACCCCACTATTCGGACAAATATACATAATGAAAAGATTATACAAAATTTAATACCTTGGAAAATGGCATTTAAGACTTTTTAATACTTATTAAGGGCCTTAATTTTATCTAAATTGATTTATCAACTTTTAATACTTTTTAAGACCCCACGGACACCCTGTTTTCTTTTTTGGGTGAGAAACCATGGCCTGGGCCAGTGATGCCACCTTGTGCACAAATTAATTAGTGCAAAAACAATTCAAGGCGTATGTGAGACCTGCGCTTAGCCTACTCTTCCCTCGGGCTGGATGAAGATGATTGGCGGGCTGGATTGGGACCACGGGCCGCCAATTGAATAGCCATGATCTAAAGTGACAGTAAAAACATGTTACAAAAGATCAAATAAGTGCCGTTCCTTTGAACTTTTTATTTAAAGAATTCTGGAAAAAAGTACCACAAAAATATTAAGCAGCACAACTGTTTGCAACATTGATAATAATACGAAATGTTTATTGAGCACCAAATTAGCAAATTCAAATGATTTCTGAAGGATCATGTGACACTGAAGACTGGACTAATGGCTGCTGAAAATTCAGCTTTGCCACAACAGGAATAAATTACATTTTAAAATATATATTCTTCCTGACCCCAAACTATTATAACTATTACAACTATATGGAGCAGAAGCCCCATCAGACCAGTACTGACTGCTCCAAAGTCAAAACGTACACACAGTATCAGAGCTGGTGGAAAATCTGGAGAGAGCTAAAGACAGGAAGAGAGAAAGTGAGTCTGGATTCTCCATGGCTGGGGATGTTTGGGTCAGACCGCATCTGATAAAACTCTTTTCTCCACTGCTTATTCTCTTTCTCTGTATGCATGGGAGGACAGAGGGAGGGTGTATGTGGGAGAAGAAAGGATAGAGGGAGGAAAGTGGAGTGGAAGTGAGCTATTTAGAAAATGACTACAGTAAGCTGTAATCAGGCTCTGGTGGGGCTGAGCTCTGGAGCTCAGACAATCTGCCTACACTGGCCTTTATGCTCAGGAAAAACAGACTAATTACACTAAAATATACACATACAATAGAGTGAGAGAGAAATCCAATGTACGGTTGCATGTAC
The DNA here is from genome assembly GCF_001515645.1 of Sinocyclocheilus grahami. Taxonomy (NCBI): domain Eukaryota; kingdom Metazoa; phylum Chordata; class Actinopteri; order Cypriniformes; family Cyprinidae; genus Sinocyclocheilus; species Sinocyclocheilus grahami. Next base: position 365,279 of record NW_015505654.1, read on the forward strand.
AGTTTCCCAGGAACACAAAAAGCTATTGAGTGAAATTACTTTTCAGGGGAAGAGTGGAGAGGAGAGATTGTGATTATCATTTATGAGGACTATGAAAAAGGGGACATCAGGTGGGCGGGGGGGGGTGAGAGCTTACATTTAGATTTTTTCAAAAGAGAAACAAGCTTTACCCTTGAATATGAGAGAGAGAGAGAGACATTGGCTGTAAATAAACGTTCACATCAGCGCAGGCCCATTTAAAGAATCAATTTATAGCAGCCTGAATAGATTGTGCTGTAGCTGCGTGTTGACTGTCAGCGTGTTACTGATGACTTAAACACATCCCCTGAACGATATGCTTTCGCATGCTTTTTTATTCTGTGAGAGTTATTCTGAGAGTTTTGTTGGTCTAAGAGTGTCAATTTTAAGCACATGAAGTGTGTGAAACATGCAGTTTCAGGTATTATAGCTTCTAAGTCAGAGAGAATTTAGCTAATAGCTAATGCTAATGGAGTGTGTGTGAGAAAGAAAGAAAGAAAGAAAGAAAGAAAAAGAAAGAAAGAAAGGAGAGTAGACTAAGAGGAAGAGGAAAATGTGTGAAGCCATCAATTAGAAAAATAATGAAAGAAAAAAAGAAGTAATGATGCGTCAACAGGGGAACAGAAATCAAAGAAAAATAGAAGAGGTGAACAGTATTAAAGCTTAAAACAGAGATATTGGCTGTCTGACACTGCAGAATGGAGACTCGCATTATGACATATGCTGGTATTCAGTAATACAGCATATTGCAGTAATGAACATCCATAGAGTGCATATTTTCTATATATACCTTAAGCCCATGCTTCAGTTTTGGCGAATGCATACAGCCGAACATTTTCAAACTATACTCTGTTTGACATGCTCGATACATGCACAGCAGAAAGTTTCATCCAAGCCCAGTGTTTGCAATATTTATAACATTTATCTTTCAACTAGAGTTGCAGATCTCAATCCGTCACACAAGCGCTTGTCTGAGTGGAAGCCTGTTGTTGTTGGGGTCTCCCGCAGTTAGTTGTTGTTCCGTCTACTCACAATTTCACAGCTGTAAAACAATGATCCGGGCCAGTGTTTCCACCTTGGGCTTATATACTTTGGGCTTTATTGTCCTAATTGTTTAGCTGTTGGTAACTGTTTGGTAACCAACATTGTTCAAAATATCTTCTTTGGTGTTCAACAGCTGAAAGAAATTCATACAGGTTTGGAATAAATTAAGGGTGAGTAAATGATAACAGAATTTTAATTTTTAGGTGAACTATACCTTTAAATCTTTTCAAACAGCAATTAAGATTGTTGTATTCGCTAGGGTGTTTATAAAACAACAACTAATTCTTCCCATCAAGCATTTACATGTACAAGTATTTAAGTATTAAAAAAATCAGAATATTGATTGAAAATGTTTTTTTTCTTTATTATCATCTTCATAATTGTGTTCTTCTGCACTTTAATTGTTTGAAACTTCAAAAAAAATCAGCAATTATTGTGATATGAAAAAACACACATATAACACAGTTTACACAACATATACGACAAAGACCATTAGCATTGCAACAAACTTTATTCAAATGAGCAGGGACTACCATTGGGAGTGCAGACAGTGATCGGACTGAGTGTTAGAGTAGAAATGACAGCACAGCAAAATGGTGACCTCCAGCAATTGAATAATGGGAGTGTGAGTGATTGAGAGCCCCTCTGACATTTCTACTCGTGATCGTTCAGCCTAGTGCTGGGCGGTATGACCAAAAATTTATATCACGGTATTTTTCAAAATTATACCGGTTTCACGGTACTTTTTTTTTTTCATGCATGACCGGGTGTTAACCATATTTTCTACTGATTGAGAGAGGAAATACTGCAGTACATTGACTTAGAATGCCCTATTTTACTGTCATGATGAGTGAATATTGTCAAAAAATACCACACTAAATAGTGACTAAACACAACTTTGGGCTCTGCTCTCACGGAGAATATTTATTTATATAGCATATTTTATTTTAGATGAATTGTCAATAACAATTGGGTGGAGCCAGAGCCAATGGTGAAAGTATTTTTGCGCGAGGAGACCCCGCCCCCTTTTGGAGGTTCTACCCACTTTTGGAGTTCACGCCCCATTTTGGAGATCTCCGGTCTGCAGTTATATCTACTTGAAAGTCGCGCTCGTGTGTGTGAGACGCGGGAGCTGATGGCAGGGGGTGGTGGATATTTGTGGCGGTCAATGTGGATATTGTGGAGGAGTTATTCTGTGTCATCACGTTCTATTAGTTCTACAGCTTCAGTTTCAGAACTTTCACGCTTAGTAACACATACAGCTGTTCCCTCACCACAGTGCAACAGTGAAAAGGGACCCCTTTCAAACAGTGTCGCGTTCCGAACTTTGTTTAAGCGACATATTATTATTGCGTATTGCGGTATTTAAAAAATTCATATCATAATCAAAAATAAACACCGGTATTCGGTATGAACCGGTATACTGCCCAGCACTAGTTCAGCCACTGAACATAAGGTGTGAGTACAGCAGAAAGTGAGTGATCTGTGGGTGTGTGTGTGAACAAACGCATGGAAAGATCATACCCGTGAATGTGAGTAAGCGCGAGAGTGTTTGCATGCATGAAAGAGAAGATGCGACAGACAGAGCCAGCTTAGGGGCAAGATATACAATGACGTGTATCCAATTCATTAATATACATCATCATTACATTTCTACTGTAACATATACTAGAGGCAACCGGGAAAAGCAATATGCAGGACTTATCATATAGGTGGATGTGTGTGTTGACCACTTACAGTGAGGTGATGTGTGAACAATGAACCACAGGCCAAATGAAAAGGTGTTGAAGCTCTCTGCATTTTTATTTATATCTGGACCTGCCTGAGCAAGGCTGTGTAATGTGAAGCCCAACAGATGTGACAAAAACAAGAGGAACATTGAGAAAAAAGCAGCAGAGCAGAAGAGAGGCAGAACTGCTACATACACACATGCTTTAAATACTCAGAAACTAAACAAGAATCTTCAGGCTCCTCACGACTTGTCACAATGTAATTCCAAAAATGCATCTCAATTTTTCAGCCACATATGGGTGTAAATCTTTAGCGTGTTGCCAAATTCAGTGTAAAGATTACACATTAAAATCTGTACTAAAACTAGAAGGGGAACATTATATTGAACACTTATGACAGGAAGAGCCACTCACTGGATATTGGAGTTCATCTGTGCGTTATAAATCACTGGATTTACCTTGCAGACACAGCCATTAACTGCTTCATACAACAGCAATGGCACAATTGAATGGTTCTCCTTAATTCTTTGAGTACTTTTTTTGTGTATATGGTTACGCTAGTGGCACAGAAATTATACTTCATGTTTATTTACCAATAAAACAGAAATATTAATCAATTAATTTTGAACTGGAAGTGACAAAAATAATGAGCCATGATTCAGTAAGTAACTCAAGAACAGCTCTGACACACTGATTCAAAATTATTCTTTTGAGTCTTTTTGAATGAATCAATTAAAAGAGTCCGCTCATAAAAATCTGACTATGCATACATTTTGCAAAAATTTGCCTTAAAGCAGCCTTTCCATCCCAGGTTTGTCTAGAAAATGTGATTCCATTATATATTCTATTGTATATTTAACTAAATTAAAGCGAAGGAGCAAATTATGTGGCCACAACTGAACTAAAACTAGGGAACGAATTTGTATGATGTGGCCACGATTTAACAAGGGAATTAATTAATTATATGTATCCACTAATTAATATGTTGTGGGAACAAATTCTTAATTTGTGGGCATTATCCATTTCTTCTTCTGCACATTCTTCTGTACATTTTCTTTTACATATAGGCCTACATTTTTTAATTATTTGCATCTTGCTGTTTCCATCCAACATATTTTTATGCATTATTCCAAAATTGGCCTGAAAATATGTGTAAGGAAACCCGGCTAATGCCTTAATAGTGCATTGTGAAGTCTGCTGTAGTCTCTCACTGCATACTATACAGAGAAAAAAAGCAGCAACAAATTAAATGAAACGTTTCAACAACCATCAGCCCCCCTTATGCAACTGGATAAAGTTATCAAAACACCTCACATCCATCCCACCGCTAACAAAAAACCTCTGCAAAGACCATATAAAGTCAAAACTGAAGTTTCAACAACTGCTCAATGATATACCCACACTGACGTAAGACCACTAGGGAGTAAGAGTGTGTCCCTCACACACATTCTTTATATACCAGACGTCTGTGCTAGTTCACAATAACAGAAACGAGGATAAAAATGAAAGTAATGACAGGGTGAGACAATTTCATTTTTGAAAAGATTCATCCATTTACTGCTCATCCGTTTGCCCAAGACGCCTGCAGCTCATCCGAAATTGGACACCCTGGTGATAAATTGCGGCAAAAGCAAAAAAGGAAGGAAGAAAGAGGAATGATTTTTGAAAGGGCAGGGGAAAAGCTGTCTGTCTGCCTCTGGTGAGTGGGAGGGCCTCTCTCTCCAGGATTCAGGCAGCTGCCATCTCATCCCAGAGTGCTTTAGATGAACATGCCCATCCCAACAGCTGTCCCTCCCTGTGCCCTTCAACTGTTACTGGACACCAAAGATGCAACCCAACGTTCAACATTAAGGGGAACCGAATCAGCCTAGAGTGCATCCTGGCTCTTCATCATGATTTGTCACGTTTATGCCTCCTTACAACGATCTATGGCCAGCCTTTTCCAGCCGTACCCTTCCCTCATCCATCATAATGTGGACGGCCCAATTGCTCCAGCACATCTAAACCGCAGCATCCACACAAACACTTTACAGGAACTAGTTTTAGCCAGGGGCTCTTTCTGAGAGAAGGTTGATCTTTGTTTAAAGAGCCCAGAGCCAAAGCAAAGTTTAATGAACTGATTCTGACGATATTTAACACACAGGTACACAAAGGTGTTTGATTCCATATGAAATGCAAACACAAACTCTTCTATTTCTTTAGTTATTATCGAGTAACTTGCATTTCAGACAAGATTTGACTAGTTAAGGTGCAGTCACACTAGTCTTTGGTTGGCAATGGGATGTCACACTCTAAGGTAGTGGTTCTCAACCTTTTTGAATTTCAAGTATTCAAAGGGCCACAGACTTTTACAGTTTTACGTGATTTACTGGATATGGATTAAGGATAAGAATTAAAAATATATTATATTATATTTTTTATATCAATGGAGTTATAAGATTTTATAAAAAAAAACAAAAAACAAACAAACAGTTGTTAATGGGGTACTCTACTCCACTTTTCTGCAACACAAGTTTGTATTATTTGTATGGAGCAAAGTAGTCAATAAGTCAAACATTTTTTTTTTGCTATTTGAATTTGCAGGTCAGAATTACCTAAACATGAACTATGGTGCAGAAGAGGAGTTTCTGTCTCTCAACCGAACGGTTGAAATTAATTTAAGAAAATTAGTTTGTTTCACTCAAATATTACTGAAAGTTCATTGTACTAACAGAAAAAAAGTTATGTGAACTCAAAATCTGATTGTAGTAAGCTGAACTTGCTGACTGAGTTGCAGCAGATTTCTAGTTCCCAGCATGCTTTGCGTCTGACTGTAGGAGATTAAATGTCGAAATGAAGTGTTATTTTGTGTGTTTTTGCACAAGATAAATATAGGGAGAGATGTGTTAAGGTTTAATATTCGGTTATGTTGAGATTTACAGGGGTTTCTGTTATATTGATGTTTTGTAGAGTCACCATTGTAGTGAAGAGTAGAGCCTGTGGTTGAAGGAGGGCTGCAAACATTTTTGCATATATTTCGTGATTTACTGGATATGGATATTTCACATTTTTCATGAAAAAGGAATTGAAAGGCACACAAATCTAGTGTAACTATACCTTTCGGTTCACATGTTTTCTCTCCACCAATGAAAATAGTTCTGAAAGAACAGCGACAGCTATTTCCCATGGGTGCTCAACGCATTCTGTCATCACTCCACTCCAGCTCTGCTCCAGTTTTTACATTTAATACATTTTACAATGTCAGCTCGCTATCACAGAGTGACTTCAAAGCAACACATCAATATCCTATCACAGACGCATGGAGAGAACAGATATAAAAAGAAGAGAATAAATGCCAAAATTCTCTTTTTTACTGTCGTTCTTTGCTGTACTCATCATATACACACTCCTCTGACAGCCACCACAGTCCACAATCCTCTACTGTTGTCCTGTGGGCTGTACAGGGGAGATGGTCAAACAGACAATCTGCTTGGCTTTGTGACCGCAAACATTTCACAAGGGCATGTGACCATGGGAACAGACACATCAAACACAAGCAAACCGCCACAACTGTGCTGAACTTTCCAGATTCCAGGAAAAAGATAAAGCCTTGTCATGGACGAAAACTCGCTGAGAATCTGCTTTAGCTCTAGATTACCATAAACCTGTCAGATGCGTCTTACAACCTATTTATGTACACAAACGCTTGCTGTCAGGGAAAGGTGAGGTTTTGGACATATTCTTTCAGGGTTCCCACATCCCTTGAACAATATATTTCCATGACTTTTCATGTTTTCATTCCAGAAGGATTTTAGAAATAATTTTATACAGCTTGCACCTAAAAAGAACAATTTATAGTCTATTTCTAAACAAAAAGAAATAGGCTAAAATAAAATACATAAATATTATATTCACTGAAGAAATTCCCTAATATTCCAAGTTTTCCATAAAAGTGAGAACTTTGTCAGTTGATTAAAATGAATCACATGAATCGCAAACTGAAAAGTGAAAAAAATTTGTTGACTTGCTGGTCTAATGCTATAATACACCTTAGCATTTAGTCTTTGCGCCTGACATTTATCGGAGACACGCTCAGATACGCCCTTCATCAGTACATCACTTCCTCATCACAAACACTCATTTTGTTCCCATCTCAACGTCCTACAATTGTGTGTTCAGAAGTGTGTGTGTGTGTGTGTGTCTGAGCAGAAAGCTTATCAGCCCACATCAGACTTTCAAGTTCGGCCAAACCCTTTTCTCTCTCAATAAGCTCTGAAACATCAATCACTGCAGATACAGTGCTGTTGACACAAAGGCCGTAGAAAGAAAGAGGGCACTGCAAATTCCTGAAGTAACAAAGCTTATGAAGCGCGTCTGATGGGGTCAATAAGCTTTTTACAGGCCGGTAAGTTGCTGTGAAACTGCAGGAGTGACCCAGGCATTTGAGAGGTGTCAGAGAGGTGAGTGTTTTCTAATCTTTACGAGAGAACAGCTTGCGCAAGCTTTAACACTGACTCGCATGAAACTGGGCACTGATGCATAAGCAGTAACGTCGCTAACAATGTGTGAGCAGGAGGGAACGAAGCCTTTTGGCCGCCTCTAATCAATTTCATCAGCAGCCTGGCGCTCAACGGCAGCTCACCACAAAGCTCAAAATCTGCCCTGTTTGTCCCTTTAGGGGACAGTACAGCTACGTCAGCATCAAATGCAAATAAATAAATGAATAAATGACATCAGTCTTTACAGTTTCAGTAACAGTGTGTCAAATTAGTCCCTGAATGCTGTCTGCCCACAAGAGCAATTGTGTCTGCCCAATGTGTGAATGGTCAAATTTTGCATTTTTTATCAGTGATGAATTCCTATGAGTTTTCCATGACCTTTCTAGTCATTTGTGATTATTTACCAGACAAGGATTTACAAAAATCATTCAAATTCAGACTGAATGATTTCCATAACAACTATAACAAACCAATCAATCATTTGTGAACAGCATACATTACTATATGGGGTGGGTAAGAATTTTTTATGTTTTTAAAAAAGGCTCTAATGTTCACCAAGCCTGCATTTATTTGTTAAAAAATACAGTAACAGTAATATTGTGTAATATTCTGATTTAAATTTGTGCTTTATAATTTTATATCATTTAAAATGTAATTTACTCTAGTGATAGTACAGCTGAATTTTCAGCAATCATTACTCCAGTCTTAAGTGTCACATGGAACTTCAGAAATCATTCTAATATGCTGATTTGGTGCTAAGAAAACATTTATTATTACCAATATTAAAAACTGCTGTGCTGCTTAATTTTTTTGTGGAAACCATGATACTTTTTTCAGTATTCTTTGATGGTTCAAAAGAATAGAATTAATTTGAAATAGAAAACATTTGTAACATTACAAATTATTTTTACTGGCACTTTATATTATTATATATAAACTGATACTGAATTCATATGTATATTAATATTTACATTACAGTGTAATTTATATTAAAGGGGTCATATGATGCTGCTAAAAAGAACATTATTTGGTGTATTTGGTGTAATGAAATGTGTTTATGCGGTTTAAAGTAAAAAAACACATTATTTTACACATACTGTACATTATTGTTTCTCCTCTATGCCCCGCCTTTTTGAAACGCGTCGATTTTTACAAAGCTCATCAGTCTGAAAAGCGAGGTGTGCTGTGATTGGCCAGCTATCCAGTGCATTGTGATTGGCCGAATACCTTAAGCGTGTAACGGAAATGTTACGCCCCTCACCATATTGTGATGCCTTGTCCCGGCCGGAGCAACGAGACAAAAACATGAAAACCCATTACAAAAAAGGCATTTGTTGCATCCAATGGGGACATAATTACTGATTATAATGACTTATACTCTCTTTTTACGCGTTGCATCGCGCCGCGTAAACATAAAACCATGTCTGCATTTGTGATCAGAGAAATGACAAACAACAAGTGCTACTCTACACTGCTCAAAACTCGCGTTTGAATCGTCAGTGGCAAATCCTTTAAATTAAAACGTACTTACAGACTGTGAGTCAGAACTGCCGGCATTGTAGTCTACTCTCCCAGGATCAGTAAACAGTCCTCCATAAAATGTGCTGCACACATCTGGATATTTGGGTTAAACTGTTCTGGAAAAGGGTTGTAAATACAACTTAACCACTGATTTGTAGTCGTGTCCTCTTTTGGAAGACCAAACAAAGTAGTTTCGTTTTCACAACGAAAAACACGGCGGCCTAGCGTGAGCTGAGGCCAGGCTAGAGTGAGCTGAGGCGGCAGGGTTGAGAACGGCGCAGCCGGCGGAAGGAGCGGCAACCACATGTGATGACCCCAGGCTGGACTCCGCTTCGTCCACGGTGAAAGCCGATCCGGCGATCCACAGCACTAAGTTGATGTATTCCCTCAGCGACCAGCACGGATCAGCTCCAGGCATGACGAAGCGGATATCGTCCTCTTTTGGAAGACCAAACAAAGTAACACACAGCGTCTTCATGACATGGCTGCAGCGTCAACAATACTACAGCGAGAATAAAAGTTACGCCTTCTTTCTTTGCGTGAACATTTGGGCGGCGTTATGCAAAAAAGTTAAGCAAGAGATCACATTTTTGAGAATCACTAAACATAACTACTATAGGTACTGACATCTGAATTTTGGCACCATGACCCTGGTTCACTTTATGGGCTTAATTTAATATAGCTGAGATAATCTGACTTTATGAAGTAACTAATCTTAGCACAGCTATTTAGAGTAAGATTATGTTTTTTACAGCCTGATTTTTTCCCCCTACAGATTCAATCTAATTATCCAGAGGGAATTCTGCACTCAGGGCTCATGAATCATGTGAGCCGTAAATCTTGCGCCTCATTCAGAGACGTCTTTGATAAATACGGCCTCAGTGTGAAATGCTCTGTAGTGGTTCACAGCAATCAGACAGAGCTAGTGATTCATCCTCATCTCCACTCAGCTCCATGACCGCTTTCGGCCCTCAAATGCACCGATCTGACTTTTCATTATGTATCTGTGTGTGTTTGTTCCATTCGTTAAATTACTACACTCTGTTGTACATCCTTGTGTGTCATATAAAATACTGTGTGATGCTGCAATATGATTCAGTGCAATGCTTCAGTGAGCACTGACAAGAGCAAAACTGCCCATTAATAAGAAAGCCATAGTACAATGTGAAGCATACAGAAACACATTTGCTCTGCTTCGAACACAAACACAGATCTCGGTGCATAGCCGGAGACCCATTAGCCATAAATTACACTTAACCAAGAGGTCAAAGTGTGGCTGATTAGTATGGCCCAGTCATTCCCTGCTGGTAGACACACCATCTGCCTGCTAAAAACAAATACACTAACTGTCATTTAAAAGTAACCATATATTTAGATGGATTTTTCCCCAAGAAATATATAAATTGCAAATGTTTTATTATAATTCTGTAAACATTTGACCAGTGACCGATTATTATTGGAAACATAAAAGAGACTTTTCACGGTCTGCTGCCTTTCAGGTCACATTTACCGAAAAAAAAAAAAACAAGTATGTTTTTTTTGTTTCGTTTTTTTTTTAAATCGGTTTCTCACCAAGGATCAAAAACACAGTAAAAAAACAGTAAACGTGTGAAATGTTATTAAAATCTATTTAAATATATTTTGAAATGTAATTTATTCTTGTGAAGGCAAAGCTTATTACTTCGGTGTCACATAATACTTCAGAAATCATTATAATGTGCTGATTTAATACTTCAGAAAGATTTCTTATGACTATCAATACTGAAAAGAGTTTTGCTGCTTAATATTTTTGTGGAAACTGTGATTGGCTAAAAAGCAACATCCATAACTGAGCTCCCATGAGCAAAGATAGGAAATTTCAAAAGGCATACTTCCAGGAGGTCCTGCACTACCCGATTAACTGCCATGGAGATAAAAAAATAGCTTTCTCAAGGTATTATAGACCTCCTTCAACTTAACTCACAAGCCAGCAAATGTCGCTGGGGGTTATGACCCATGTCACGGCGATACTCTGACCTGGAAGTGCAACATTCCTGGTGCTCCTACACCATAAGCCCACCCAGCAACTAATGCGGCTGCTTCCAGACACCATAACTCTCGGTATGTGATGGGAGTGATAAAGTGGCAAGCCAGGCATGCAGAAAACAGCAGCGTATCTGATAGAAACACCACCAGCGGTGGGCAAAGTTCCTCCCCCAGTAAGATTGCATTTCATAAGACGGATCAGTTTTGCTCTGATCACACAGTAACAGGGTCGGACGTGCTCAGCAGGAGTGCTGATCCTAGATGACTATGATTCTCAGAAGAACAGGCTACAGGTCCAAAATCAGATCAAGAGGGGCTTACTGCGGAGGCAGAGGCCACTGGCTTGTGTGGGTCTGTTATTGTGAAGAGTGCTGGTAACAAAGGAATGTGGGTTGGTGAATCATCCAACAAAAGCAGTGATTTTGAGATGCTCATGCATGTGCGAGCACACTTGTTCTGAGCAATTGTGGCTGCATAATTTCCTATGAAGGCCAGGTATAATTAAATAGTAATCTTCTAAAATCCAAACTGTTGTTTGTCTATGAAAAACCATGCAAAAATAAAGACCAGGGAGTGACGCGAATAGAAATGGTGCTTAAGTGATGAATCAGATTGAAATGTCTTTTTATGGAACGAGCTGTGCAGAGCGTCACATTGGAGGAACAGATCCATGTGAGTTTTAACATGTATTAGACTCTGGGTGGGGATGGCGGATGGGTTCATGGGGTTCAAGGCTGTGGTTCTCACAGCCAAGCATAGTCTCTGCATATCCACCATGTTTTAAGTGTCGGCTCTTGCCTGATTAACCAAAACCTTCAAAAAAAATTCATTCACGAAACTCTTGGATTACACAAGTCTGTAAAAAGTACTTATAAACATCAACGCAACCATGATGGTGTAATGCTGGATCATATGAATAAGTTTAACTTTTTTTATACAATTAGTTGTTTTGACTGCCAAGTGAAAAATATGCAAGTACTTAGGGATTGCAGAACTACTTAGGGGGTTTTCACACTGGTCATATTTGCTGCGGTCCGAGCCGGAGTGCAGTCGCTCCCGGCACCCCCGCAGCGTTGGTCTGGTTTCACACTCATTTGATTCTTTCAAGAAGGCATCAGAGAGCAGGTGTTTCTGTGAAGTGGGGTAGCGTTATCTACGTGACCCAACAAATATTCATCCTCCCATATCAATGAACGCTAATTAAAAGCGAAGGAAAGCGAGGAAAACAGGGAAAACCCCAACAAGCCCCAACCCCCGGTAATACCGGTATTACAGGTGTTGTCATGCATCACTTAACCGGTGGGAAAATTTCCTCACAGTCACAACCCTAACGTTGCCATTTTGCTCAATTCAACTGATTTCAATTTCTGATTTAGCTAGTTGAACGCACCCTTGCTAAATACAAGTATTAATGTTTTTCAATAAAATATTATATAAAATAATCGATCTTACTGACCCCAAATTTTTTAACAGTAGTGTAGGCTATATACTAGCTTTACACCATTCTAGGCCACAAACCAGTCTATCAGACAGATTTTCTTGTTCAGGTTAGCTGTGCTATTGTACACTATTTTCAGACAAATTCTCAACTGGGCTGAGCTCAGCACTTTGATCGAGCCATTACACAACTATAATCTTGTTTTTCCTGAACCACTATATTGTTCATTTTGGCCATGTGTTCGGGATCATTGTCCTGCTGAAAGAAGAACTTTCTCCCAAGCTTCAGTTTTTTAGCAAACTGAAATCTCTTCACAGTGCTTCCCTGTATTTTGAACCCCACAACATGATGAACTACAACAGATCAGTGTGTTTTAGGTTTGGGTAATGTACTTTTTACTCCAGACAAATTGCTTTGGCAAAAAGCTTTTTCTTGGTTTCATCTTGCCACAAAATCTTTTAACATCTTGGTTAAAAGACTTACAATGAGGTTCCATTTGTTAACTTAAGCTAACTACATTAGTAACAATGAAAAATATTTCTAAAGCATTTATTAATCTTAGTTAATATTTCAACATTTACTAATACATATTTAAAATCAAAAGCTGTATCTGTTAATATGTGCTGACATGAACTAACAATGAACAGTTGAATTTAATTAACTAAGGTTAACGGATTAATAAATACTGTAACAAATGTATCGCTATTCTTAGCTCATGTTACCTGTTAAAATGTTAACTGATGGGACCTTACCAAAATGTTTTGTTCATCAGCAAATGCTAACACTAAAACTAAACATTAACAGTAGGTAATGCATTAGGAACTAAGAAAAAAAACAATAATTCTACAACACTTAGGCTATTCATCTAGGTTATTGCCAATTGCTACATACACTTATATATTTTAACAAGTTAATGCATTATGAATGACTTCACAACGAAACAATAATATATTTATAAATGAAGACTGACAACTTTGACAGACACTGTTAAAATGTTAACTAATGGTAATGAGTTGAACCTTTTTGTAAAGTGTTACAGCCATATGTTTTTGCCACCCTTTAATACAGAACAATCTTTTCTAGGCAGTGCCTGGGTGGTTTGACGGATCTTCCATTTCCTCAGTAATTGAAACAACAGTGCCCACATTCTAGACATCCTAACGCTTGATATTTTGCTTTGTGTTAATTTATACATGTTTATGCTATTTATAACTTCTCTGAAAGGTTCTTTAGTCTTCATTCTCACAACTGTCCTTCAGATTCAAAGACTGAATACATTTTTAACTGTGTGCTTAAAGAATGCTTTTAATGCAATAATTCACAAGCAGAAGCCAATTAAGACAAACTTGGACAAATGTGTCCTTGATAGAGTGATTTTTTTTTCATCTAGGTGAGCTCATATCTTCTGGGATGCTGTTTACACAAGAATATTTCCTAATACAAACAATGTTACATTAAATTTGAGAGTCAGTGCTGCTCAGAACTGAAAATATGACCGAACTAAACCTCAATGTCAGATGAGAGAACTGGTTCAATTTTGTGAGTATCTGACTGTATCTGACAGATTGGCAGCTGCTGTCACTAGTAATCAAAGGTCACTTCATTTTTATTTCTCCAGAGAAAAGCAATAGATGTAGAGTGTCAGCAACACCTTGAGTGTGAATTGCATGCATATGCCCCCGCACATTTATGTATGTGTGTGTGTAATATGCTGTATCTCTCTCTCTTTCTCCACAGCCTCCAGGGCACAAGGAGGGAAATTGAGGTGCGCTCCCAAGAGTGGAGAGACGGTTGCCAGAAAGATTAACCCGCCTTCCTTTTATAGCCCCTGACAAGAGGTTAAATCACACGTTACAGTTCCGCACACTAACCTCTCCCTGAATAATTAGATCATGAATATTACAGTGGCTGGCTTCTGGCAGGCCACGGCTGATTAGTCCTGGCTGGAGAGACTGAGGGCACTGCTAGGATTTAAAAGCTGCTCATCACATCAGCCTCATAGAAGGAAATATTCCAGTGAAACCAACGAAGGCTGAAGTGAAGTAAATAGATGTCCGATAAAGTCCTCTTGACCAACAAAAACAATGCCAAATGTTGGGCCAAAGGAGCAGGATAAATCAAGCCGACAAATTTCATGGCTAACAAATCTACAAGACATGACTGAAATTTGGAAATATGTTATCTTTGAGCAAAATTAACAATGAGTCTATGCATCCGAATATGTCTTCTTCAAAAGAAATCATTTTGAAGTAAATAAAAGATTGGTAATGGAGTACATTTTACAGGAAAATAATGTTTCTACTTAAAAAAAATTAATTCCAGTTCAATCCAATGTGTTACTTGATGTAGACAAGTAGTATGCTAGTGTGTATGTAACTATGCAGACGTCAGGTGTTATGAGTGTCCTAACTTAAAAGTAGGGCTGTGCAAAAAATCAAATGTGATTTTCATGCGCATCTCATCAGTAAAAATCGCATTTGATTTTTTTTGCCCAGCCCTACATAAGAGAGCCCACCCACAAGTCTCTATGACATTCTGGTCCCTAGATATGACACCACTTAGCGAGCACCACTAATAAGCATTCTCCTTCACTGTTGTCGATTTGTGGATGGAGGCTGAGAGCGCCCATTGATATGGGAGGATGAATATTTGTCGGGTCACGTAGATAACGCTACCCCACTTCACAGAAACAACTGCTCTCAGATGACTTCGGGCAGGAGCCCCTATTAATTACAGGAAGCTGGCACAGAGGGACAGTCAGCATGCAATGAGACACTGGGACATCAACTACAGGAAGACAAATGACCCAACCGTGACTGAATGCAGACACACATTCTCAAGCACACACACACACACATACACACTCAGCTCCTTCTCATCCTCTTCAATCAAGCTCTGTAATGCTGCCCGTGTAGGTCTTACTGCCAGCCAGCCAGGCTATGCCGCATTTCAGAAACTAGGTCACATGGAAGGCTTTTTATCACACAACTCCACAAGCGGACTCGAAAACACTATAGGCTGCTTCAAACACGCTTTCGTATGCATGATGCAAGCATAAAACAAACAGAGCTAGCATCAACAAGCACACACAAAAGAGCTTCTGGTAATGGACGGCTTCTTCAAGTAACCCCACGTTCTGGTCTCTGGCACAAAAGAGGGAAATGGCTGAAAGTGTACTCGTCATTGATCGCTGGGAGACACCTGACAAAAGGTCTCTGCTTGCCCCCGCAGCTACACTCATTCACCCATACTACACTTCTCAGCAGAGACCTTTGTGCGTGTGCATGCGTGCTTGTGCAGCTTTTGTATCCCTTGTACATGCATTAATAACACACTAGAGTTTTATAAAGCTCACTGGATCAACTTGTTTATGCAAGATTTCAAGGAGGACAGCAGAAGGCACCTTTGTCTTTTGACTGGATATTAAGCTGCCCTCATGTCCATCAGCGCACCTCTCTGCACCTGCTTCTGTAAACAACTCTCTCTTTCTCTTTCCCGCACACAGGAGCTAAAGCGTCCTCAGAGGAAGGCCCGAGTCTGATCTTTTGCTAGATTGATAACCATTGAGCTGCCTGGATAAATCACAAAAGGCACAAAAGGCTACAGAAGGTCTCACATCTAGCCACCTTCAGAAAACGCACTTGATTTATTGGCTCGGCGTGTTGACATCCACAAAGTGAACATTTCTGGAAACTTGATTATAAAGGATGTGACCCTAGAATTTTTTTTTTGACATGCAATGAGATCCTAGGGCACTAACGATACTCGAGATCTTTTTGAATCTCCAACAGTACAGGTTCTGCAGTGGACATTCACTTATAGTAATTTGGGTTAATCCTTAAAAACGCTAATAATTAACAGTTAAATGTAATCTTTAGCCAATCTCAAAATGACTATCCATATTTTTACTGTACATTCTAATATTTTTATGTTTAAATTCACTTGTATGTAGCATTTAAATGTTTTATTTTCCATTAGAAAATTAGTTTAGGAAAAAAAAAAATAGTATACAACTCTAACATAACACAAAATAAATATCAGCTCGTCTATACTGGACATAATAGCTGTCCAGTATAGCTTAACAGCTGCATCCTTTGTTAAAACATCTTTAAAACCTTAATTTTAATCATACTTTTATCACGTTTTTGGAAGTGTTGATTCTGAAAATGGTTCCCACACACATATTAAGCAGCACAATTGTTTTCAACACTGATAAATAATATGTTTCTTGAGCAGCCAATTAGCATAACAGATTTAGAAAAATTGATTTTAAGGATCATGTGACTTTGAAGACTGGAGTAATGGCTGCTGAAAATTCAACTTTACTAACAGAGCAATAAATTACATTTTAAAATCTATTAAAATATAAAACAATTGTTTTATATAGTAATAATATTTTACAATATTATGGTTCTTAATGTATTTTTGCTCAAATAAATTTAGCCTTGATGAGCATAGGAGATTAATTAAATCATATTACCGGCCCCAAACTTTTGTAGTGTATACATCATAAAACGTAACTGAAGAGAAAATCAATGCATCTGTACTAGAAGTAAATTGAGGCTAATCTTTCCAAACATTTCAGGTTTAAAGCAGCATAAAGTTAACCTCACAACACTAAGCCTGTTGCGATTATTATATAAATAACCATCTGATCTAGGGCTGAACTATTAATTGCATTTGTGAGAATATCGCGATATGAAAAAACATGCTTTTTCAATCGCAGAAGCTGCGATTACACTCGGTCACGTGACACGCGAGAGTAAAGAGGTGTGTTCGACTTGAAGATCGATTGGTGTATGACATCAAAGTACGGCGAGAGAAAGCATAAGGAGACATCCGTGCTCTCTTATAGCTCTTGCAGTACTCGATGACACTCACCCATCGGTCTAAGTCGAGCGCGGGCCATCAGCAGAAAAAGAAAAGAAATAAAACAGTAAACAGCCAAAGGACGTAACTTAGAATGGGAGATGGATCGGTTTGTGAAAGGGAAGAGAAAAGCCATAGATGAAGTCGCACAGACCCAGGCAGGTGCTGGTCATTTAAAAGCTAAATGCAGAAAATATGACGAGGCATATCTTGCTCTCGGCTTCACTCCCCGTGTCTATACCAGACGCTACAGTTGTCGCGTCGCACTGCAACAGCTCTACACTGGAGGTGACCAAGCGACCGTTGCAAATCATTTTAACTTTGTGTCAGTACGTCATAAATAGAACAACGTATCAGTTTAATGTCGGGCTTTGTCGTGTCGCACCTACAGTCTATGGTCGCGCCGTGCCACATCCAGTGTACACAGCATCACTGATTATAATGGGTTCTACTGTATTTTGCCGCTCGCGTCCAGTGTAGACACGGTGTTTAATGTCGTTGGTGAGGAGGAAAGCCTGTGTGTGTGTCTTATATGCCTTAGCGGACAGCAAGAAACCCACAAAAAATAAATAAATAACAGAGAGAGAATAATAATAATAATAATAATAACAGTTATTCTCTCTATGCTATTTTTCAATGTTTCAAGTGATGCAGGTGTTTTTTTCCCTGCAGGTTTTTTTAATTAAAAAAGCATTAATTTTTCATAATGTTTAGTGAAATTATTTGGTACTCTGAGATGGAATGGGGATTCGGGAAAGGGAGGGCGCTACCAAAAAAGTTTGAGAACCACTGGTCTAAAAAGTTAACAGACAGTGTTTAGTGCAGTCCACATGTTTACATATGTTTATTACAGTGACTTTGAATTACCTAAAGTAGTGTGGTAAAGCAACATTGTTTTTATATTTCTGCAATCTACTTTAGTTTGTGTGATTTGTTACAATTTTTTTTACAATTTGTTACTTTCATATTAATGTTTACACCAGGCTTATTTGTTATTTGCTTTATGTTGTCATAATTATTACATGCTTACAAGGTTGGAAGTTCTCCAAATCAGTCAATATACTGTGATTGTAGTTGTTAAATAAAAATGTCATTCATATCAATTCATGCATCACCTAATTTCATCGTAACATATAGGCCTGGCCTACAGAAAAGAACATTTATGTTTAATCTATCTAATATTGTGTTGGTCATACTATACAATGATTTATAGCTTGTCTTTGTTGAATAATACAGAACATAAAGAGCTTTAAAAAATAATTGCATATTAAATCACAATCGCAAAAAATTTGCCAGCATTGACAATTTCAAACCTGACATGACTGGATGAGCACTACAAAATAGAGATACACCAATTGCAATTTTCTTGGCCGATTCCGATTTCTCGTTAGTGTGATCTACCGATACCGATTTTTGCCGATTCCGATTTTCTTTCTAAGAACTATAATTGGCAGCATATACAAAGAAAAATCTACTTTTATTCAACGCAAAGTTTTAATTTCATAAAAAATACAAGTAAAAAAGTCAGTAATAAAATAAGAACAAATAAAAAAAATGGCAAACAACAGCACAAATAAATGCAATAGAATAAAGACGGCTATGAAACTAAGTTTTTCAGGTTAAGTAAGTTTTTATTCAGGTAAGAAATACTACAGAAATTAAAGTAATTTGAATAATTTAATTTCTGTAGTCTTCATTGTAAATTAAATACAGATTAACGCTTACCATTAAAGTTATAAAACGTATTCAGTCAAGAGCAGAAAATTATTTTCTTTGTCTTTTGTTCTTTGATTAACATGACAGACAGCAGCAGGTATATTGGACTGCGGTCCCTTTAAGAGTTTATCCACGGACCCAATATACTGTTACACAACATGCGTTCTCTTTCTCAACTATTTAATGTTCCAAAACTGACTGCGTTTAACTGGATACTCGCCAAGATGGGCTTTTTGACATAATTTTGTATGTATTTGAATGTTTTAGCGCAGTTAGCCACTCATTTTGGTATTTGTGGTTCACAAGCTGTTTGAGACTGAGCGCAGATTGTGCGCTCCACTAATATAGATCCGTGGTGGTGCACACGAGTTTGGTATAAGCGTGAAACCTGTGGGAATTAAATTAACTATTTTACCGAAGTGAAAGACGTGTGTGAGAGAAGGGGTCATCGGAGAGACGAGAGCGAGAATGCGCGGCTGACGTTATTGCCTGTGCCGCTGGTAACAAAACGGATCGGCTCGAAATCGTAAAGAATTGAGACTGACCGACCGATCACCGATCCGGGCCGATCATGAGGGAAATCGGTCGATTACGATCCCTGGCCGATCGATCGGTGCATCTCTACTACAAACAATAGTTAATTTTCATTAGTTATTTTGCCTACGGGACTAGCATTCTGCCCACTTTAGATCAGACACCGAGATAAAGCACTGCGGTAAGATTGCATTTATTTAAATGAATTAGTGAGAGAGAGGGAACAGGAGACAGAGATTGTGTGTGTGTGAGCTGTGCGTCTCTCTACTAATAGTGAAGTTGTTTATAGAAAACAGTGATGTATCCATCTCATTGCTGAGAAATATAATGTTGCTTTTCACAAACAATTTTCTCTCTAAAAGTCATGTAGCAGTGTTGACAACAAGTTTCTGTGTGCACTGCTCGATCTCTGTGTTCGAGTGACTGTCTGTAGCTTTGTCTGTGTGTGTGCTAAAGTGAAGACGGCACATTCATTTAGAACGGTGATTAAATTGACTTCGGACGGGACACACTAAAAACTGACGCAGACAGGAGAGAATAGACACGATAGCAGAAAATACTGTACAGGTACAGCAAGCTCACTGTTCACGATTCTCTAAATATTAGAAGCAAAATATAAATATTGGGGTGGGGGTTTATATGAATGTATCTTTGAAGGGGACTGACTGTTTCCAGAAACGTTTAGATGTAATTTTGTCCCTCTTTCCTATGTATAATGCATATTAAAAGGGTCATGAGAATCCAAATTTCTTTGTATGCTAAATACATCCAGCAAGTTTCATAACTTAAAATGTCCTAATCATCAGTAAAAAAGCATTTATGTAATAACCCTCAGAAAACAGCTCGTTTTGGATCTGAGGGACAAGGTGATGTCACCTGGGCACAGTTCGTTTAGCGAAGGTCCCAGTCACGTCAGTGCTAATTTACGAGTGTGTTCAGTACATTTCATCGTTGACTGTTTTGAGACCAAATCGCAGAATGATGCTGGCTTTGCCAAAATACTTTTGCTCAAAGATCAGGCCATAACTGATATGGAACCAACAATGACGCCGCAAACTGCAAGTAACGTATTTCATGTAAAATCTATTTTTAAAACGATAATGGCGGTGATGGTTGTTAGCCAATCATAAAAGTGGGCGGTTACAATGAGCTCTTGAAGTGAAACACCCCAAAACCGACTGTTTCAGTCAGAGTAGGGCTGGACAATATGGCCAAAATTTATACGATATAATTCCAATATCAATATGAACACTATTTATCTGAAATATAAATATTTTGTAACATTATAAATGCCTTTATCATCACTTTTGATCAGTTTTAAGCATCCTTGCTAAATAAAAGTATTAATTTCTATAATTTCTATAATTTCTTTCCCCCCAAAAATGTTGAATGGAATAGTGTATGTTACAAAAGCTTTTTATTTCAGATAAATGCTGATCTTTGGATCTTTCTATTCATCAAAGAATCCTGAAAAAAAAGTACTCAACTGTTTTAAATATTGATAATCAGAAAATAGCATATTGGAATGATTTCTGAATGATCATGTGACACTGAAGACTGAATCTTACTGTTCAAAACCTTTTGACTGGTAGTGTAGGCTGATTATTCTTATATATTGAAACAAATGTGCTTCAGCGAGAGAAAAAAAGGGTATGAAAAGTGCTCCGAGTCGCTGCAGAAAGCAAAAAAATTGAACAACAACAAAAACCGGAAACGTTGCTGGAGACGGGCTTATTGAAAATGCAAACTCATTCTCTGCCAGCAGGAGGCGCTTTTAGAGTGATAAAACTAGCACTTTCTCCAGTAACGGCTGTAATGAAAGCAGCTCCGCTCATGAACGCTACTTTATCAGATAAAAATGAAAATGCCATCGAAACTTTTCTGAAGACAGTCGGTTCCCTTCAGAGATACATTCATATAAAACACCCACGCCGCGTTTTGATTTTGAAACGTGAAGTGCTCATGTTAATTCAACGAAGTCAAACGCCACAAATAAATCAATGTATGGGAAACACTGGTTATATATATCGAAATCTCGGAAATGTGTTTAAAAATCATATCACCGTTATTTAAAAAAATTATAATCGAGATACATATTGATATTGAATTATTGTCCAGCCCTACGTCAGAGGATGAAAAACAGGTTGGAAAAAGGTCATAAATCGCTCCATTTTTTGTGTTTTTCATCCCAAAAACTTTAGTAATGTTATAATTACACCTCAGGGAACATAAAAAAAAAAACTTTTAAGTAGTGTTTGAAAGCGCAGCGCTTCTTAGTTTACAGCGGTAACCAAAAATATCGCTGCTGCCATAGATATGTATAGGTAGATTCCCCATTCGACTGCGTCAAGCATGTGGATGCTTCCGCCATCTTTAACGGTCAACTTAAGTTTAAGTTTCTCTTTTATTGTCTCCCTTAGGAAAAATTTGTCTTAGGCAACTGGGAGAGCAGATCAAACATACAAAAAAAATAAAAAATAAATGACACCATTCCAGAACATATAATTCCTATACAATCCTAGTAATACACCAACATTACATGTTGCCCATCACATTACCCTCACCCACACAACAATTTCAATCACTTATTCAATAATTTGACAGATAATGGAATTAGAGAAAATTTGTATCTTTTCAGCTTACAGATTGGAACCCTATATCTCCTGCCCGAGGGCATTAGCTCATACTCCTTATGGAGAATATGGCTTTGGTCACCAATAATTTTAAGACTCTGCTTCCTAACAGACCTCTCAAAAATGTCCTGAAGAGAAGGTGGAGACAACATACCAATTATTTTCCCAGCTCTTCTAACCACATTTTGAAGTTGTGACCTAAGTTTAACAGTCAAATTTCCAAACCATATTGTAAAGCCATAACATTATAGATTCAATAGCTGATCTGTAAAACAGTAACATGATAGTTTTATCCACTCCATAAACCCTGAGCCTTCGCAAAAAATGCAAGAGCCGACTAGCTTGTGTACAAACATAGTCCACTTGATGGCTCCATTGCAGCTGAGAATCAAAGTAGATACCTAAATACTTATATTTGACATCATTCACCATAATAATAAATGAATATTCGAAGATGCCACAATCCTGCACAGCTGATGATTGTAGAAACCACCGGGATTTAAATTCCCGAAGAAACTGGATAACCTTTCACAGGTGAGAATGTGTTGGACTCAAGTGTAAACATTTAATGTTGTGTTAGCAAATGCTCTAATCTTTTTGCATGGTGTTAGTTAGGTCTACACAACAGGTCTAAACTCTCTCGGCCACCGTACTCGAGGGTTCGCAGACCATCGACTGTTATGGTGAATGACGTCAAGTTGACCCTTCGACTATAGCAGACGACTTGCATATAGTGGCCCATGGAAACAGTCGCTAATGAGGCATCTATGTATACATATCTATGGCTGCTGTTCCATAAGTGCCACCTGCAGTCAGAGAGTGAATTTTCGTTCGCTGCTGTTTTTGTTTCGTGCAGATGTTTTATGGAATTATACAATCAAATTTAAATCAAAAACTGCTTATGCTACATCTATTAGTACTGTGATTAAAACACAGTGGTTGCCTCTAATTTCATATATATATATATATATATATATATATATATAAAATTACTTAAAAGTAAAAACTTACAAAGCATTCAATTAATCACAATCCTTTGTAACAATCATTTAATTAACAATTTGCATAAAAAATGTATGACAAAGCCATAAAATAATTAATAATCATCAATGCCCTAAAACAGACAATTAATTGCCAGAATCGCAATTATTTCTTAATCGTCAGCCAAATTTCATAATTGTGACAGCCCTACACACAACAATTGTCCACTGGAACACAAATCTGACCTGAAACAACATTAAGACGAGCAGTTAGTCCTACTTATTCTGCCCTTCCCTTGGGCTGTTTGAGAGAACATCCCTGATAAACTCAGCAAAACATCGCCACTGATCCCGAACAAACTGTCACTGGCATTTGACTCAGCCAAAGGCATTAATCCCTGCATAACAGCACCCTGATTCTTCACTTGATTGTCCACTCGTACCCTCCTCAACTCTGACCTGTCATTACAGGGCAATGTGATCCCTTCAGCTGAGTTCATC
Source organism: Sinocyclocheilus grahami (assembly GCF_001515645.1). Classification (NCBI taxonomy): domain Eukaryota; kingdom Metazoa; phylum Chordata; class Actinopteri; order Cypriniformes; family Cyprinidae; genus Sinocyclocheilus; species Sinocyclocheilus grahami. Next base: position 388,766 of record NW_015505654.1, read on the forward strand.
CAGCGTAGAGACACATTCCTGGATTAGGTAGCTGAGAAAGTGAGACCATGTGCTGTGGACAGGCTAGTAAACAGAGACATTAGTTTGCCTGTGGCTTGTATTTAATAAACCCTCATTCCAGATAACAGATCTAGATGTGGCCTGACAGTTGTCACAACGGTTGATCTTTTTAAAGAAAGTTTATGAGGGTCAGAGAGCCCAAAAAGGTGCATGAAGGACGAGTATCATGTTAAAGAAATGCAGGCGAGTTGAAGTGAAGGCGAAGAGACAAGATGGAATGGGTCATGTTGGTCAAATAGTTTTTTCTAGGAGTTTTTTCATTAAAAATGAACTGTGGTCAAAGTAATAACTCTCAATTTTAACTTGGACTACAACACACAAACTATCATGCTTAGTAGTCACACACTAAACAACATCCTGCCCAAAACTGCTCACAACAAACAGACCAAGAAACACAGGTAATATGTCAGGCTGAACCCCCACCTCTCTCACACTGAATCCAATCTCACAAACACATGAAAGGGAGATGGACCTGCCTCAAATGTCCAAAGGTGCTGAGGTTAATCTAGCGTGGCAGAAGTCACTTTCAGAACGAACATGCAGCACACGCTGGCTTCAGCTCTGAACACAAAAATTCTTTCACTCAGGCCCACTGAAGGTCAACGCTTACCCTTCACCTCCTCTCTCCCCATGACATACAAGCCCTGTTATTCATCCCTACTTTACCTAAATAAAAAAATTAACATTGTGATTAAAGAAATCCCTTCCACTTCACTCTTTCTTCAACAGGAATAATGTCATCTGTCCATTTCGGCCTGTGCAGAGATAGCATTCAACATTCAGTATTCAGCATTCTCAACAATGGGTCTTAACAGGAGCACTGATTCACTGGCCACATAAAGGGCTCCTATTCTCTGCTCTGGATCCCTCGCACTGAAATAACACACACACTCTGAAATTTGCACACACATACATGCTAAACAAACACTTACACACACACTCGCATAATGGGGGGACTCTTGTGAATGAAAGGGTTTTTACAGGATATCCAGGTCAATACTCCTTTGACTTTTACCTTCACCGTTCAATAAAAACATGCACACACAAAACATGACTACAGAGAAAGTATTTAGTAAGAAGAGGGCTCACAAAAAAACTAGGCTGAAAGTGAAATGGAGAGATAGTGACAGAAACGCAGCACTGATCCTCAGACATGCTTTTTAATAGACTCCGCGCTAACAGATGTGTGGCAAATAGGGCTGGATCAATACCAAATTTCTGGTATCTGGTACCTCGGTTTCGATACTACATCATAGGCCAAATATTAACACAGCCTGGATCGACATATGAAATGAAATCGGAAATAAAATGACTACTTTACTGCATTTCGTTGCCTTGTACCTTACATGTGCAATGACAATAAAGTTGAATCTAATCTAATCTAAATAGTTTAGCAAGTTGCAATTCATCTAACATTCTTGTGTAGTTAATACATTCAGTTACTCTTTAATGTAATGAAAGTAAACTAATGCGCAGGTATCAAAACATCTGCAATATTTGCAACTTTACCCACACTCTACTTTTTGTTTTTACATAATGTTACATAATTTGAAGATGTGTTTGTACTGACGCCAAACTTATCACTCTTATGAATAATCTTATCTTCTAGTTTCCATACATCAACTTAAATAAAAAAAAATATGAATGTAAAATGATGAATGGCTTTGGATAAAAGCGTCTGCTAAATAAATACAAGCTAAATTAATGAATGTAAAATAAAAGACCATAAATATGTTGTATTATAGCATATGTTACAGTGATATAAAACAACTACCATATTATGATATTTTGCTCATTTTGTGCTCCGCTTCACCACACAAAAAGTGAAAATGACTTGATAAACATTCCACCTGGATCTGAGTTCTAATTAAAAATTTGGCAATTGCATTAATAAAGATATTAATGAATCTCACACATTAACTTTTATGATTTACACCACAGAAATGTGAACTGTGCAGCACATTGCCATATAGGTAAGGTACACTTACTTGCAAAATGATGATTGTTGTAGTTTATTAATACCATTATATATCACACAACTCCAGTAGCCAACACAAGATAACAAAGAGAAACAAGTCTACATTTTCCGATTTTGTCATGAAGAATAAAAGGACACAAACGAAGAAATAAATTGAAAAAGACAAGAGATCCAAAAAATAAAACCCCTTAGATTTAAGTTCCCTTTTCTGAAACTCTTTAAATAATTTCTGTGAAAAGATGTTGGCCTGACTGGTGTGACAGCCTTGAGTTTGACCTGAGGGGGCTGTAGAACTTTAACAGCCAATGGGGACTGCCTCTGATAAAAAGACAACCAATGGCAAGAGCTGACAGTAAGTGTTCGCCTGGGGCAAAGAACATTCATCAAAGCGCTTTTATGAGCGGCAGAGCAGAGGCTGGCATGATAAAATTTAACAGACATGCCAAATATCCACAACACACCCCCTCCCTGCCTCTCTATCTCTCTGACTGTCAGCTGACTCAACCTGCTCCACGTAACCTGACATTAACCTTTTGATGTTTCGCCATATTGTTCTCTGTTCCAGAAGGAATCAACTATCCCATCATCCTGTCATCTCAATGTATTACGACTTTACAATTTATTATTCCTGTTCCAATAACACGCACAAAAAAACACAGATGACACACACACATAGACATAGGTCTATGTGTTTTCTGTAGCGAGTGTAATACATTAAAATGGGAAATTGACAAACACAGAAAACCATAAATTACAGCTCCTGTTAGGGCTGTGCAATTAATCGCATGCGACTGTCATGCACATCTCGTCAGTAAAGCCGGTTTTGTGATTAGTAGTAACTCTCCAATCACCTGCTTTCAGATGGAGTGGCATTTACGACACTGAGCCATAGTTCACTGCCAATTAGGCAATATCGCGTTCATAATCGCAGATGAATCGCATTCGATTATGAACGTGATATCGCCTAGCTTGTCAGTGAACTATGGCTCTGTGTTTTAAATGCCTCTCCATCTGAAAGCAGGTGATGGAGATTTACTACTAATCACGGAACCGGCTTTACTGATGAGATGCGCATGACAATCGCATGCGATTAATTGCACAGCCCTAGCTCCTGTCCAAAACAAACGCAATAATATGCCAGATATGTCAATCTGTCTGTCTCTCATTAAAGAAGTGCAGCTATCCGTGTGCATGCAAGCATGACTGGCAAAGAAAGGATGAAGAATGAAGATGAACAAGCATGTCAAAATGACAGACAACAAAACATTCAAATGCCTCAAATATATGAAAACCCAGAGGACTTGTGTAAAAATGTGGCACTCGACAAAGATGAAGCTACAAATCTGTCTCTTTTTGTAGAACAAACACTAGAATTTCAAAACTCACATTTGAGGCACTTCTGAGTTCAAAATTGACTTCTCCGTCACATTATTCTGCCCCCTGCCTCCTCCAGTTGGAGGCAGATCACACTTTCTTCTCTTCACGACTACAGCTCAGTGTTGCATGACCTCAGAGGTGCCAACACGCAGCAGGCCAAGCAGAGCGCTGCCATGCTAATGGCATCTTTTCAGATTACACTGGACAGATATGCAATTTGCCAAGCAAACCCTCATTATGCAGCAGGGCAGAGACAGAAGGGAGGGTCAGATATCCCGTTCCAGAGGTCTTATCTAGAGCTGTAAACAGATAAGAGCAGATGATGCTGCCCTACTGCTCAACTTACAGACAGATGCACAGACAGGGGGGATAAACACGTTCCTGTTCTACAGCATGAGACACACACACCAAAATACAGATCTAATCCTTACTGTAGAACAGGCGTCATTATACTGGCCATATCACTCGGGCACACGCATGCACACACTCCCCTTTTACAGGTACCATAGTAACTCTGCTTCCATGCTATAAGGGAGGCAGGCTGTGTTTGTCTCGTGTCTTAATGTAGCCAACAGGTCTGAATATTTCGGCAGTTGACATTTAAGAATTTCCTGTTTTATTCTAGAGAACAAGTAATGGAATCTGTAGTTAGTCTGTAGTCTACATGTAAAGATATTTGATTAGTGAATTTTCAGTTTCATGTTTTAACACATTATACTGAGACTGTCATAGTGGGACATAATGTGACTACTGATCTACTGAAACAAAGCTTTTGATTATGTACCTTAATTATTCTAGTATTTATTTTTAAGATGCAGAATAAAACACCAATGAGAACTTTAAACTTTAATCTCTAAACTTTAACTGGACTAATTCAAACAAAAGCATTTTGACTGATTTGAAATTAATATATTTTTTTAAATAATAAATAAAAAGATTTTTATAAACTGAGACTGAATTGCGTACTGCTGAGAGATGATCTGAATGTACAATATGTTTCAAAACACCTTAAACACATCCCACAAATGTTATTAGTGTAAATATCTATATCATATAATGCATGCATTGTGACATGAAATATGCTTTGCATTAAATTACAACATTCTGTTTCAATGGGCAGTTATGTTTAATGCAGTTCGGTTTCAAAGCCTAAAATAGCCACTCATCCCTGCAGCATTCTTACTGCCATATGACAACGTTTACAATCCAAAAAATGACCAAAACATTACCGTCCTGCATTTTGTTTGAGTAGTGTTACACCTCGTGACTTTCTGATGCCCTTAACAGATAACAGATGCTATCTGATCTTCCTGGTTGAGCAAATACTGCTTCAATGGTGCCTAAATAATTGGTCATTATACACTTTAGAACTTGTTACCCACTTCTCTGACAAAATGTGTTTATCTTCAGCAAACCTCTGACTGCATATGTGTTGCTAATTAACTTTTTTGTATATTTTACAACTGAAAATGAGGAATTCTTTTTATGCAATTGAGAAGTTAAACTGCTTAAACTAAAGAATACATTACAAAAGAGCTGATGAGCAATGCAAACATATTTTAAGGTGGTTTTTATGGTTTACCGCTTTTTAAATGCATGACACCATAACCATTTAAAAATTTCATGAGGTTTGCATATGGATGGTTCAAAGCTATCAATTCCAGCATAACTTCATCAATCACTTCATTTCCTGCAAGTCCTGTTTCTGGCATGACTGCAGTAATTTTAGTGCTGAACTGAGTGCAGTTATGCCACTTTTCCCACATATTGATTAGTCTTTTGGAAAGTAGAATATAAAAGTAGCTCCCTTTTCGAGATTGATGACCTCTTGTCCTCTGGGCTGATTAATAAAAAAATGCTTTAGACTTACTTAACCTTACTATAAAAATTCAACTTTACTGCTAGGTTGGAAAAATACACAAACATTACCACACATGCAGTTAACAGTTGCAAAAACCCCTGTACAAATATCTTGCCATGCTTTACCTACCTACAACTAGACAACAAACACAGTCCAGTCGTAAACAAAACAGAAAACTGGTAGACATACCAATCACTGAGGCCCTGTAAGACAACCCAACCTATGTCTGTCACAATAACAACTTTTTTTTGTGCGATATATTGCCCCAGAAATAAATGCGACAAACGATATTATTGTCATTTTAAGACCATTTTATGCCACTAAATATATAACCATAATGTAACGGCATAATAATGCAAGAAGGCCTACACACTTCCAAATGACAACAAACTTTGAATTCTTAAGAATATTTAGATCATGGAAATTAAGTCAAAATATTAGATATCTTAAAAAACTTGAATAAATAGTAAATAAACATTTTCTAACAGAAAGTGCAAAGTAACAACTTATAGAAAAAAAGAAAAAAAATGCACAAAGAACTTGTATGGAGATTTTTCTATCTACAGATTTTTCCCTGACCTTCTTTTCTCTGTAAATTAAGGGTGCACACTATTGCTGAAAAGCACAATCACTACTTAGCAGTTAGATGTCCGTATGCACAAAGGCACATATCTCCAAACAAGGCCATATCTGCAGATGAAACTTTGCTTGTAGAAGCATTTTTTAAATGTGAACTAGCACCTCATGTCTACACCACGTTATGTACGAGAAGCTGCAAAAGACACAGGCGCAAGTGGAATGTACAAAACATGGTGACATTAATTTTTGAGTAAATATAATGGGCGATATATTGCGTCACCAAAAATTATTGAGGTCACATACATATATTGTGCGATAAGTCGATATATTGATTATTGCGACAGGCCTAACCCAACCCTGTCCAGTAAAAGCATATGGTCCAATTGGCCTCAATGACATCAGCCTTCTCAATCTCATCTAACAGGCTTATCGGAGTCTCTTTTGCTGATCTCTTCAGACCTGCAGTTTACCCTCATACAAAGGGATTTTATGAGTCAGGTCACCACTGCTTTAGGGTGCAGGAAAAGAGAGATCTAGTCTGTTTGAAGCGATATAAAGGGCAGGCACAGGAGAGAGATGGCAGAGAGGCTTTATGGCTCTTGTGTAACTAAAGATGTTGAGAACTGAAAAAGAGTGTGTGTGTGTGTGTGTGTGTGTGTGTGTGGCCTGGGTGGGAAGCTGGGTGTTTAACTCTCACTCTCAATAGGTGGGAAAGAGATGAGACACAGACCTGCGTACATGCATTTTTCTCCAACTGACGTGCAGTGGAAAACAGCTGTGTAAATGTGCATGCACACCACAAACACACGCAGGCTGGATATGGACGCTTTGAGAGGCCAGCTCAATCGGGCTGTATTGCAAGCCAAATGAAATATTTTATATAATCCAAACAGGTAGAGAAACATTAAGAACAAGGTTAAGAGAGTCACTGTCATTTGGTTTTCACAAGGAAACAATTTTTGCAGTCATTTAGATGTTTTTTAAAAGGTTCAACTATCTAAAAGGATTTTTGATAAACACAAAAAGATCAGATTAGTTCTGAGGAAAGAAACTTTCTGAAAATTCCCTGTAATAAGATGAGCATAACTGCACCAGGTCAATGCATTAAAGGAAAAGCTCAAATTTGCTGAAAATGTACTCGTCGCACGGAGAAATCCACTAGAACATTTAAAAAGAATTCACTGGAGAAAGCAATATTATGGATAAAGGACTTTTAACTTTTAGCAACAGTTTTAAGTAAAACATGTCTGAATGATGAATTCGATTTTATTTACAAACACAGCTTTTCACTTCACAAAATGTTAATCGATATTTTATTGATGGTTAATTGTGAGGTTTTATTTTTGGCAACTATTCCTTTAAAATGAAATGTTTTTCACAAAAAGCAGAAGCTGTAAAGAGCAAATGTTTCAGAACCACTGATGCTCTAGATATTCTTCACATTGCATTTTTTTTTTTACAGCGGGCATCCTCAAAATATGTTGGCTAAACTTTTGCATTCAATAACAATCTACTGAGCATGCAATGCAGGAACGTTTATGCCAGTGATTCATGTTGTTTGCCAGTTACACAGATGGGAAAAGCTCAGTGCTGCCAAGAGTCTGCTGACTGCATGAAAGCCTCTGATGAAAACACGCAACACGGCCGGAGATCAAAGCATATGGTCAAGAATAAAATAGCGCACGTCTACTAACACGCATACGCTTTAATCTTACCCCCGGATCCAGTTATTTACGGATGACATTCGACGAAATCATTTTGCACCAATCCACAAAACCGAAATGCATGGTTAATAAAGATCCCCTGGACCGCGACAGAAAGTGGTCAATTCAACCCCGCAGCCGCGTAGACACCTACACCAGTCACCAGAGTGAGCAGGAGCGTCTATCGCTCTGGTTTCTCCGCCAACTAGCCCCGCCTACTCTTTTACATCAACACGGAACCTTTCCTCCCATTGGCTCTCGGTTAGACTAAGACAGCGCCATAGGACGCGTACAGCAGCGTGTTCGACCAATCACGCCGGTTTCTGAAATTAAAAAGGGGCGGGACCCAGAGTTGGAAGTCATGCGGGCGGATGCGATGCATGACGTCAACCCTTTTGTTACCTTGCCGACCCCTTTCATCTGAACCAGCACTTATCTACGAGTCTAAAGCATAGCGTCTTAATTCATTAACATCTTGGTACAGACAGTGCACTTTAAGAAGCATGTTCCAAGGGTTTTAACTAACAGATAGCACTATTCAAGGCAAACAAAACGAGTATTCTAATGAAACAGGTGCAATCAATAAAACACATTAGATATACATTTCAATTTTAATGAAGCACAGACTATACTTGCTGCATGGGTGGCCAGTGTTGTTACATGAAACCATGTGATTTTCTGTTATTTCTTTACACTCAAAAGATTTATAACGAATCCATCTGGCTAGACTACAGCTGGGATTTATGACAGAGCAACTGTACATTACTATCCAAATGGTCATGCGTCGTTCACAAAAGTCGTGCATGTATGTGAATCGCAGTCTATTCTTCACAAACCATAATAAACCCTCTAATGATATGCGACTTTATAACTTTCCACCCACCAGCCAATCTGCTGTCGGCTGTCAAAAGCCCCAGCTTCAAATACCGCACTGCTTGTCGGCGGAGAAATCCCCGGTGACATTTCGAGACAACGCCTTTGATATTCAGCAAAGGTCACAGCCATACATTTATATATATTTTTTTTGTCGAGAGGATCAAATGCGAAGTCTGCAGTCTGCCATCCAAAATGCCCTGTAACAACGCCAAGTATCCCTCAAAAGCAACATATGCATTAGAAATACTTAACATTGCCGAGAAAACAAGAACATTGCAAGTAATTTGTAGGGAAATAAAAACACATCTCCTAATGAAGTACAACACACCACAATTAAAATTGCAGCTGAATGTCCATTCATTCATTCATTCGTGGGAATTCAGCATGCAGTAGCCAGAAATGAACACTCAAATAAATGCATTGCTTGTTCTAGAACAACTCATAAGCGGATTTTCGGTGTATTTAACTATTGTTTTATAAGCACTGACGTCAATTTTGTGTTTTGGTCTAAAGTAGAAGGCCAAGTGCATAAGTAGCCATCTCTTCCACACTAAATGAAATAGAGAGCTGACTCCTTTGTTGCTTCCTAAAGCTTGATGGAATAGATGGACAGTAAGCAATCGTGCACAAAATCAGTACGGTGGTATCATTCAAATGCTATACTTACTCTCCGTGGATCATGGTATTATACATTGTTCAGAACATCGTACTGGATTAGTATTATTTGGATACTGTGTTTTGATTTTTTTTTCTAGTGTTGTTGCTCTGCTTTGCCGAATCAGTGTCGCTGTCTGCGGCAGCAACTTCCGGCGCATGCGCGACAGCGCGCGCGTCACAGACGCTGTCTGCGGTCCAAACATTTTCTTTATTTATATGTACCAAATTCTATTCAGTATGACAGAACAGATGGGGATAACCCACATACATTCGCGCACAAATGTAAATATTACATTTACAAAATCTTCCGCAGTCAGCATTAGTCCAAATATAATGATTTCTGCAAAAGGCAGTTTTGGAGTCGTTTTTCTTTTCTAACCAATCACACACATCTTCCCTGAATCTGATTATGCCATATTTTGACCTCGGATCTAAATAATCTTGTAGCAGCATCGTGTCTTTCTGGAATTCTTGCTAAATCACTCCTTGTAAATGTATCACGACGGCCATCTAATGTCTGCCCCTTGCCTCGCAGTTCATGTTGCTGTGACTGCAGAGGTAATCATGGTTTATCATTTTCTAACCATGATATCTTGGTGCAACTTAGTGCATATCATTTGTGAGATTATTCTCCTCTGGTTGATCGTTTATTCAATTTACTCCAGGAGACAAAGATGTCTTGTATTTGTCTTGGAATTTGAATTAGTTTATCCATTAAGTTAAACCATCTTTCATCTATCATAAATAATAACTTGAAAAACATCACGATAATCATATTGTTTAAGGAGGAGGACATTTTATTAGATAAAAGATCTATCTTGATGGTTGTTAGTGTCTGTAAGGGAAGCTGTGGTTGATATTTCCTGGTAGAAAAACAACAAAACAGACCAATTTCCTTTAAAAAATTGCATTTTTCTTTCTTACTCAGTAAATAGATTTAGCCTTTTGGTAGACTATACTATCACTAAAGTCTATCCATTGTCAGTTTGTGTCCACATTATATGGTAAGCATGGTTTATCAAAACATATTTGACTGTATTCATGATAGCTGTTCGTAATCTCTCTGTACAGCCCACTTTTCCACAGCTTTACACAAGTCTTATTCAAATATGAGGTGTGAAGAGCAGTGCTAAACCAGGAGGGATTCATGACAGTTTAACATTGATGCTTCTGCCATTTTTCTTGAATACTTCTGTACTTGTACTACTATATATTGAACATTTCACTATTGAACAAATGTATTTATCTGTAAGACAAAAAACAGGTAACATTAAGTTGTTCAAGTTACATACGTAAATAAAAAATAAAAGCAGCCAAGCCAATCAAACACACAACCTAAATATATATAAAACATTATAAATATCATTATAAACAGATCATCTTGGTATTAGTGTTTTATGTTGTTTTTCAGCTCTTCCTTTCCACCAACCGAATTTCCCTCTTTCCATACTTCTCTGGTCCGTATACATTTTTGAACACTCTATTGTGAGGTCCTTCAAGCAGCGACACCATCAAACAACACTATAGGGCTGATGGAAGAAAGCGATGGAAGGTTATTCACTCCCCCCACCGATAATTCCTGCTGGACCTGAGACTCGAACCTGCAACCTTTGGGTTTCAAATCTGACTCTCTAACCATTAGGCCACAACTGCCTCAAAGTTATAGTGTGCGTAGGCTTTAATGGCTGGAAAATAAAAAGTTACTGCCCACATCTCAAAAAATCCTAAAGTGAAGTATGATGGGGTAGCATCGTGATGTCTGCATTTCTTGAGCAACGACTGGACATCTTGTTAAAATAGACAGAAGAATTCGAGTGTCTCAAGAACAAATGGTAGTTAAATCTCAGTTATCCTAGTTATATCATACAGCGATAATAATAGTACATAATTAGCACCAAAGATCTTTAGAAGTTTTGCAAAATGTGTCTACGACATTCATTTTTAATTACCGAATTCCTAATTAGTGTTTTAAAATACAGAATAAATTTCAACATCAGGTTAGCAATTATCTATATAAATTCTGATCATATGTAACTCTAAATGATTTACATATCGAAAGAATGTGCAATTTCTTCTGGTCTGAATGGTAAAATAAAGGTAGACAAACCCCATGTGAGAGAGGTCTTGTTTAAGTGAATAGTGAACATGTTTTTGTTGGCACATGTGATTGTATGTTATATATTTGTGTCTAATTCATGAACTTAACTATTCATGGTTTCTTCTTATGCAAACAAATCTCTGCTTCAGTCAAAATCCTAATTTTCCTTGCTTCCTGAACGTGTTTTGTGAGTTTTCACTAAACTGAAATGCTGACAGATTGTGAGCCACCTGATATTCTTTCTTCTCCCCAGTGGAAGCGTTTTTCCGCTCTGTGCTACTCCTTGTGGAGTAGCTTTTGATGGGAGATGGAAAAACACATCTGTTCTCTCTGATTTTACCTGAGCGGATGAAAACAACATACATACAGTCTCAGCGGCTCTGATTAGGGATCATATTCTCAGCTCTCTGGTCCTCAAAGACTCCTTTTACCACAAACCTTTGATTCTGTCTGTCTCATGCTAGACCAGTGAACTCGAAGCTCTCTCACTCTCAAAGTAAATATTCAAAGGGCATCATATACACGCTATAGTATTTCCTTATGTACTATCTGAAATGCTAACAAAGGTTCTTAGTTTTTATTATCAGGCTGTCAATATATTAAAGGGGTCATATGACGTTGCTAAAAAGAATTTGGTGTAATGAAATGTGTTTATGCGGTTTAAGGTAAAAAAACCCACATTATTTTCCACATACTGTACATTATTGTTGCTCCTCTATGCCCTGCCTTTCTGAAACGCATCGATTTTTACAAAGCTCATCGGTCTGAAAAGCGAGGTGTGCTCTAATTGGCCAGCTATCTAGTGCGTTGTGATTGGCCGAATACCTCAAGCGTGTGACGGAAATGTTACGCCCCTTACCATATTGTGATGCAGTCTCCCGGCGCGACGAGACAACACCAATAAAACCCATTACAAACGAGGCATTTGTTGCATCCAGTGGGGACATAATTATGGATTATAATGACTAATACTGTCTTTTTACGCGTTGCATCGCGCCGCACCGCGTAAACATAAAACCACGTCTGCATTTGTGATCGGAGAAATGACAAACAACAAGTGCTACTCTACACTGCCCAAAACTCGTGTTTGAATCATCAGTGGCAAATTCTTTAAATATGAAAACATACTTACAGGCTGCGAGTCAGCATTATTTGTCAGCATCATAGACTGTATAAAAACAGGTCAGCATGCGCACCGAAGGGGAAACAGGGGAACTGAATTCACCGGAACACCGGCATTGTAGGCTCTCCCAGGAAACAGTCCTCATCCTCCGTAAAATGCGTTGCACACATCTGAATATTTTATTTGAACTGTTCTGGAACAGTGTTGTAAATTCAACTTAACCACTGATTTCTAGTCGTGTCCTCTTTTGGAAGGCCAAACAAAGTAGTTTCGCTTTCACAACGAAACACACGGCGCTCCACGACATGGCTGCGGCGGCAGCAACAATACTACAGCAAGAATAAAAGTTAGGCCTTCTTTCTTTGCGTATACATTTGGGCGGTTTTATGCAAATCTTCCCCCACAGTGACGTAGACATGTGGGGGCGTGTTTAAACGAGGCGTTTTAGGAGGGTGTGGACGAGTCTTAACTTTTATAAAGAATATCTCTTTGGGTTTGAGACTTTAGTGTTTGCAACTTTAGGGATCTTATCTATTCACGAACAGCTTGTAACACTCCAAAGAGAAAGGAAAACTTGAAATCGCATCATTATGACCCCTTTAAAGTATTAATTTTGACTAGACTAGCAGTGTATTTATGGCGACTCCGTGGCCGCGCCTGAGCAGCAGATGGCAGTAGTGTGTAATTCATCACTCCAGTTCTTCACGCGACTTAATCAACATGTCTGCGCCCTGTAAACATGTGTAAACAAACATGGAGAGGAGAATAACCTTGTACAAGGGTTAACCTAAGCGAAACTTTTTTTAATCAACCACTCGTGTAGAGAAAACGGGTTTTAGCAATGACCTTGCGGCTTTGCGAGACGATTCTACGCAGATCTCTGCGATTTTCAGCGATCCGCAAACTGACAGCAGCCCCAGAGCAAGCGCCACTGGATCTGCGTGGATCAGGTGATTGATAGATTATACACAGTCTGTTTACAGTCCTTGTATAAAACCAAACTCATAGAACATCAAACAACAACATCAGTCATAAAATATATATTATTTTACCTGTCGTTTGTCCTTTACTTGTGCACAGGTTGCTCAGTTTTTGGTCCACAGACAGTAAGGAAATGTCTCTTTCACTGTACTCCTGCCAGTTTGGTGTCTTCGGGTGCTTTTTTGGACCGTTTGCAGAAGGGGAGAGCGGTTTTGTCCGATGAGGGTCTCTGTCATCACCCTGTCTCTGTTCCATCAGACAGCGGTAAGAACATCACCAGCCCCTCTCGAGGCTTCAGGACTGCTGTTTTAGAGATAACATGAGATACAAAGAACATAAAACAGTTCTTTGTATCTCATCTCCGTGGATATTTATGATGTTATAGCCTATTCGTTTAACCAATTTTGTCTGTGTGTTTATGTGTTCTGCTCTCAGGTCATCAGTTTTCCTTATTGCTAAAGGATCCTGATCAACCTGAAAATGCCAAATCTCTTAAAGTGGCAATAGTGGGTGTGCCTAATGCTGGGAAATCCACACTGACCAATCAGCTGCTGGGTCGAAAGGTGATATTATTCTAATATATGGAATAAAAATTAAGGTGAAACGTTTTTTTTTTCTATCACCCAGAAATTGAATTTATTATATACTCAGCCTGTAAATAACAGGCTGTGTAATAGTTACAATATTGTTCCAAAACCGTATGACTTTTTCTTCCATGGGACTTTCATTTTGACATGTAATGTTTGAATGTACACAAGTAAAATTAGAGATACAGAATTAGGATGAGTAAGTAATGACAGAATTTAAATTCTTGTGGGAACTATCCCTAAAAGAACTTGTGTCTGTAACCATAAATGTTAATTTACAGTTGTTTGCTGTTTCGGAGAAAGTGCACACAACAAGATCACGTGCTGTTGGTGTCCTGACACAGGATGACACACAAATCGTAAGTACCTCTTCTACCCCATTTGAAATATCCAAATAAAAGTCTAGTCTGTTTAGGGAATATCCTATGTCTGAATGGCATTTTCTCAACTTTTTTTTATCAGATACTGTTGGATACCCCTGGTCTCACCACACCAATAAAGGCTAAAAGGTGACTATGTAATACAGCGGTTTCTTACATTCAACTGTAAGTAAACCATTTGTAGGTTGATTTCCCTGAAAAGTGTAAATACTGTGATATGTCTGAATGGCATTTTCTCAACTTTTTTTTTATCAGATACTCTTGGATACCCCTGGTCTCACCACACCAATAAAGGCTAAAAGGTGACTATGTAATACAGCGGTTTCTTACATTCAACTGTAAGTAAACCATTTGTAGGTTGATTTCCCTGAAAAGTGTAAATACTGTGGCTCTGTGGCAACATTGATCTGATTGTTTGAACATCTCATTCTCAACCAACCTGAAACGGCAACATTGGTTTAACTAATGCCACGAGTGTGGTAAAAATACAGATAAACTAAACTTGATTGTTTTGTTATATTTGTTTAACAGACATCACCTGGAGGAATCACTGCTGGTGGATCCTTTTGAGTCAATAAAGGAAGCTGATCTAGGTAAAAAAAAAAGATTGTTTTAGTTGTTCTAAACTTCTCTTGTTTATTTCTTAATCTGTTCAAAAAAAGAGGACACAGCCAGCATCCATTTGTTTGTGTGATAATTGTGCCATGGTATTATGACAGAGTTCTTAAAGGGATAGTTAACCAAAAAAAATGAAAATTAGCCCATTATTTACTCACCCTCAAGCCATCCTAGGCGTATATGACTTCTTTCTTTCAGATGAATCCAATCGGAGTTATATTAAAAATTGTCTTTGATCGTTGCCTTCGAAATGCTCCGACATTCTTCTTTACAAATCCTCGTTTTGTACTTCTAATAAGTAACCGTTGTTTTGTTTTGATCTCTCCCCTGCGCTTCCGTGTTTGTCACTTCCGCGTTCGTCACTTCTGAGCGGTGCATGCGCAAAGCTGACCTCATACGTCATCAGCCCGGAGATGCTTCCAGTGTACAACAGTGAGCACAAGCTAGATTAAGTTGATTATTACGTTTTAAATATGGTTATTTTTCTTACAAAAATGCATCGATTCGCTACAGGAGGCATTTGTTCACCCCCCGGAGCCGTGTGAGGCACTTTTTATTATGGATGGATGCGCTTTATTTAACTTCTTTTGGACTGATGCATGCAACACCCGCTGAGTGCCATTAAACAGCTTGAAAGATCAAAGAGATTTTTTAATATTACTCCGACTGGATTCGTCTGAAAGAAGAAAGTCATATACACCTAGGATGGCTTGAGGGTGAGTAATTCGTAGACTAAGAGGGCAATGGCCTCAGTAGACTTTCAGGGGGGCCCCATTAAGTCTTGAAGTATTAAATATTTGTATTACAACAGATGTGCCAGATGTATTAGCTTAGATAGGAGAGCCTTTGAATATAGTTTTGAACAAAGGGGATGCTTGGAGTCAAAAAGGCTGAGAACCACTGTATTATGACTCATGTGCTGAATCTTCAGTTTTCTCCATTTCTACTGTATATTTGCAGTGGTGGTGCTAGTCGACGTTTCTGATAAATGGACCCGCAATAAACTGGACTATGAAGTGCTGAAGTGTTTGGCCCTGAAGCCAGATGTCCCTGTTATCCTTGTCCTCAATAAGGTATTAGCTGTGTCATTGTGTATTGATCTGTCCCAGGCCGATCATAGGATTAGTTTGTGGAGGAAATTACCATCTCTTTTTCTCTGCATATCCCATCTCTCATCTGACAAAGAGTGGGGGCTGTTTTGCTGCTACTGTTATCACAGAAATGAATGTCACTATGAAACCCAGTGAATTATTTACAGCTGGTACACTTAGAGGAGCTATAAAAGAAATCATAGAGCAAAGATTTGGCTCTTAACACACAGGTAGACCTACTGAAGAACAAAACGCTTCTGCTAGACATCACAGCTCAGCTGACAGAAGGGGTGGTGAATGATAAGAAGATCAGAATCCGTGGAGCAGAGAAACCACATCAGAAATTAGCAGCCAAACCCCACAGCAGACACACTGAAGAACCACATTCTGAGAGCATGAAGGACGGGGCGTCTCAGGAGGGTCAGGACAAAGACAGGCTGAGCCCAGAGGAGCTGAAGGCCCTGAAGAGCCGCAGGGGGTGGCCACTTTTTAAGGACATATTTATGTTAAGTTCTGTTGACAGAGAAGATGTGGAAACATTAAAGGTTAGAGGCTGCATTTGAGATTCTAAGAAAAAGACATTTACGTAAAAAAATCCTTAATTTGTCCTTAATTTGTCTCTGTTTGAACACGTGCAACAGAGGTACCTGTTTGAAGGTGCAAAGCCTGGCCAGTGGCAGTACCACAGTGAAGTACTGACTGATCAGGGTCCGGAGGAGGTGTGCATCAGCACTATCAGAGAGAAACTTCTACAGTATCTCCCTAAGGAGGTGCCATACAGTATGACACAGGTGGGCTATGATTTGTGGGCACCTAAAAGGTGTCGAAATACACTACCGTTTGGGGTCAGTTGAATGTTTTTAAAGAAATAATTACTTTATTCAGCAAGGATGCATTAAACTGATCGAAAGTGACAGTAAAGACTTTCACATGGTTACAAATGAACCATTTATCCATCTTAGAATCCTGAAAATAGATGGTTTCCACAAAAATATTAAACAGCAGTTTCCCAGCTTGTTATGATCTGTTTTTCATCATCGAAACTGCATATATTTTACTCCGGTATGATTCTCGTTCTGTTAGCTGTAAAGTGGGAATTGGGAACTCAAAATATGTCATTACTCAAAATATGTTTAATGCTTTCTGAAATGTTATTTGTTTTTTCCTTATTACTTTGGTCTTTTTGCAGCAAATCGAAATCTGGAAGGAGTCTGAGGATGGGGTACTCGACGTATCCATCAAACTATATGTAAAGAAAGACACTCATATGGTGAGCTCTCTGATTGCATCTCTGTTTTCTGAAAGTTTGTTTGTCACATTTATTTGAGGAGGCTAATCTCCCGTGCTGCTGTTTTCACCATCAGGCAACTTTAGTTTTATGGTAGACATTTTGTGGAATTGTTTTTAAAACAAAAGAGTGCTTTTTCACGACCTAAAAAACTGTGACATTATTATACTTAACTATAAATCGAAACCTTTGTTCTTTCTTGCAGAAAATGGTTATTGGTTCTGGAGGTCATATGATAACCAGAATAACCCAGGAAGCTGAAAATGACCTAATGAAGATTTTCTTGCGTGAAGTGCGTTTAAAAATCTCTGCAAAGTTGAGGAAGTAAGCTAGACTGTTTGGATGATTAAGTTGATTCAGAGCCTGACCCATGCAGAGGGATACAGAAACCTGAAAAGATATACTTAAGAGGGAAAAATGGACATGAACGCAAAATATACTGTCAGATCTCAACAGACCCCCTTCATTCCTGTCAAATGAAATGTAAAGTATATCAGAGGCACATTAAATGTTTTTTCTGTATCATTTCAACAAAACTATGATTGATCGTATCACAACTGCCTATGCTATTTACACATCTTGCTGCTTTTGATTTATAAAAATGTCTATATGATAATAAATGCCAAAAATCATATAGTTCTACATTCATACATAGATATACTTGTGTGCTCTGAGGGTGTGGTTCACTTTCGCTCTTTTAATTGGAAGGAAGGGTTTAGCTGTTTTTTATTATTATTATTATTCATTGTCTTCAGTGTGGTCAGGCTGTTATCTGTGGTGCAGTCTTGCTGTTTAACTGAATGTTTTACGTAATAACATTACACTGACCTGAAATCACTCAACTGCAGGCCTGGCTCCAGCTCTAACATGTAAGGTGGGCCATATAGGACTCAGAGTGGGCTGGCCAGTTTGGGTGGTGGCTGGCTGTCAGGGTGGAGCAGGGCCTGCTAAACTGTGGCTGTACACAATGCTTACTGCAGTTTAAAAACTATTTGTAGCTATGTCTGTAATATTACAGTTATTAAATATGAATTTTCAACAGTTAAGTAAATTATGGCATCAGTTTTAGTCAGTGGTAAATAATTTGAGTAATGAAGAAAAGTCAGATAAGTTTCTCATGGTGCTGGATTGTCTGTGGTGGAAAAGTTATGGTCACTTTATCTACAGACAGCAGAAGTCAGGGCTTTTACGAGAGCTAGAAACAAATATACTCACAAATATGCAAAACTGCACATATGGAGTGCACTTATTCACATAAAATATTTAATTGTGTAAATCCCAGTTGTTTGTTTTATTATAATAAAAATAATAAATAATAAAAACTTTAGGGTCAATACGATTTGAATGTTTTTGAAAGAAGTAATTTATACCCATCAAGCCTGCATTAATTTGATAAAAATACAGTAAAACAGTACTCTTGTGAAATATAATTTAATGTTACAAGAAACATTTATTATTACTGTAAATGTTGAAAACTGTTGTGCTGCCTAATATTTTTGTGGAAACAGCTACACTTTTGTTTTTCTCAGGATTCTTTGATGAATAGAAAGCCCAAAAGAACAGGATTTACTTTTATTTGAAATAAAAAAAAAATGTAACTACTTTACTGTTACTTTTTTAATTTCTTAAAAAACTTATATATATTTGTTTTCTTTAAAAAAAAACATGTAAATAATTCAAATTCTTTTTTCTTCTTCCACCTCCTTCAAAACATGTGGAAAAAGCCATTTAAAGTTCCACTGCCTAGGCCCTAGAGGGTAAGATAACCTTTCTAATGAAAAGTGCAGCTAACCTGCTGCTGAAGTGAGTTTCAAAATGGTGATAATGGTGCACTTATTTCCTTTTTTGCACTAGAACTTCATGAAGAATTATATGCATACATCTAGCTGGCCTAAAGCAATGGAATGTCCCTCATTCATTATATTCTTATACTGGCCTTTAATTTTATTTCATTGGCTGCATCAGTTAACTGTAAGTTCATTAAAGTTAAAGCTGAGATTCTCATCCATCATTTCTTTGGCTCCTAGAAGCACAAGTAAGCATTTTACCAACCGCATATGCTGCCTCCCTGTGTAAAATGAAGGGTTTTGTAAAAAATAATGAATTGTATAATGAAACAAAACAAGCAAAAATGTTTCCTTTCAAATTCAGTGATATTTATTAAAATTACACACAATGGCAGTCTCATATAACACTTTATAGGCTATAAAGTTGTATAGAATAAAAATGATCAGAATGTCATTGTTAGTTGATTTAATCTGTCCATCTGTTCACTCATCTGATTTTGACTGCTTCATCCGTTGCTCTGAAGTTCACTTGACTCATGTTTGGTCCTCTCATATCCAGATGATTTTTGAGAGAAGGCAACAGAACCCTTACCATTACTAAACTCAGTAATGGTAACGGTTTCACCGCCTCTCTCTGTCACAAAGTTTTTGGGTCCACAGGAAACAGTCGGAGGTGTATTGACCCCCTGGATAGTACATCATCTATACTGTAGTGTCTCAATAATGAACTTACAGTATACGATGATATCCTGTCTAGAGGGCAAGATTGATGAAACACTTTCCCTTTGGAAGTCCACTGAACATCACATGTTGCAAGCCCCTGAAACCTTATCTGCCACCCAAATAAATGGACATTTCGGTTCATTTGTGATGATTTCACGGAAAAGAGATCGCTGTGGCCAGCTAGACATTAAGGGTACTGGAAACTGCCCTTTAGAGCTCTTATGAAACGCAAGTATTCACCTGATCTAACTGATTTGGGATCATTTAAACTTAATGGTTCTTGAGTGCTGGCATAAAGTGTGCAGAGTCAGTTCTTTGAGAACAATCCTGCTATATCAGCATCATCTCCTTTAGCAAAACACTTAACAAGTTGCTCAGTTGTGACTTACTCTTCAAGTAGTTTACTGTAAATTAACTTAAAAACACTAAACGATGACGACAGTTCAGGGCAGATTCTAGATCAGGACCTTTCAGGCTTTTTCAGGCCAAGGGCTCACTCTCAGAAATAAAGGTACAAAAGCTGTCACTGGGGCGGTACCTTTTCAAAAGGTTCATATTTGTACCTTAAGGGTCCATTTTAGCACGTAAAGTGTTAGAACCTAATAGGAACAAAAGTGTACCTTTTGAAAAGATACCACCCCAGTGACGGCTTTTGTACCTTTATTTCTGAGAGTGCTCCTTAAGAGAGACTAACCAGAAACCCCTCTTACATAATGTATAAAACTGTTACATTTTAAGTCAGGTATATAAAATGCATGTATACTATTGTAATGTGTTTATCAAATTTAATGTAATATTAATAAAAATTAAAATATAAACAAAATTATTTGTAATTTGTATACATTTTTCATTTATATTGATTTAAAGACACAAGTATGTGTACATTTCAGTTACATTTTCTTGTACTTAAATGCGTATGAAAAACATTACAGTAGGGACAATGAAACAATAACTTAATTTGATCGGGATTTCACGTGAAAGCAAAAGATTTCCCTATGGGTTCAGGTTGATCATGCAAATTTGCTGCATTGTTCAACAGAAAGCAACTTGGTTTGACTTATGTGTCAGACATCACTAAACTACACTATATACAATGGACCTTTTTTGCCCACAAAATTTCACTAACTACTGTTTGAAGGCCTTTACTGCTTGAAAAACTTAGAGGTGTTTACTAAGATGGTTAGAAGTGTTTAACTGCCTAAACATATTCAAAACCATACTGCTATCAAAAGTTATTTTGTACAGGATTCACTCAGAGAAAGCCCTTAGCAAATAACCTGAAACCAGATATATTGCACAATTTTAATATTCAAGATTAGAAATTATTTGCTGAACTTTGACAGTTTGACCATGAGCCAATAAAGAGTGGCAAAGACTTCCTGCAGTAATGAGAGGACAAACTGCTGGGGTGATTAACACCTATTTGCGTGTGTGTCTGTATGGGTTTGGAGGAAGTGTTAGGGAACCCTTGGCCTCTAACGTAAGATGCACCCCCCTTTCCCCCAGATCCAAAGATTGTTGTTTCTACACACCTTTGTGGGCAGGCTGGAGCGCAAACTGGGAACTGGGAGAGACAAAGAGACGGATCAAAGACGAGACTGATGTTTTGACAGAAGTGCACATACGCACCTCTGTCCTCTTTGAAGTTATGGAAAGGTAGCAACCCAAGGATAGTCCTAGCAGGTCATTGGCTTCGGAAGCTACAAACCTCGGGACAAGTCACTTTGGTTTGTTGCTCCAGTCTCATGGTCATGTATCTCCCAGAGGAACGGCCTGTGCTGGATTTACCTTACAAAATTAATCATTTGGCTAATAACTATGAATATTATCCACAAGGTAGGACTTTAGATCTTTGCATCTCTCATGTTTTTTGAGTTTTAAATTCAATTTCAGGTTTATTTATTGTTGTTTTTTTTAGTTTATTGATTATTGTGAGTTGTCAAGACAACTGACTAAATGGAGTTTTCTCTAATAGCAAACAAATGCCATTCTGGAAAGCTAATGTTGTGCATATGAAATGAATGAAAATGTGAAATTATTATATTATCGATTAGACTGTAAGGAGCTCACTTGCTGGACTCAACATGGCCTCAATGGCAGGATGAACAGTCCTGAAGCTGAATTGACCTCACTGCCAGTTCATGTATCTCTGCAAGACCGAGAGCTTTGGGACAAATTCAGCAGCATTGGCACAGAGATGCTGATTACTAAATCTGGCAGGTATGCACCTACAGGGGTTTAAAATGACTAAATTAAGTCCTTTTAAGTATTTTAATGTCTATAATTAGTATATACGTAGTGATATAACAAATGTGTAATTGAATTGTGTTGGGATTTACCCCTATTATAGTGCAAGAAATATATTTGTTAATGCATCAAAGAGAAAAGGCAGTGTTGTTAAGTGCATTAGTGAACTATTCGTTTAGCTGAATAGTTCATAATCTTGAAAAAATTACAAATCAGAATGTACATTATTGAGGGCATCATGTGATGACTAATTGTTAGGATGTGTTTTATTTCAGGCGGATGTTTCCCAGCTGCAAAGTAACAGTGACAGGACTGAATCCAAAAATCAAGTATGTGGTGATAATGGACATGGTGCCGTTTGATAACCACAAGTACAAGGTACCTCCCGTCCACCCCTCCCTCATAACACATACACACTCACTTCATCCCCCTCCAACCTCCCTCACAAACACACACGTACACTCTCATTCAAAAGTTTTGGGTCAGTAGATTAAAAAAAGGATAAATAGTAATAATAATAATAATAATAATACTTTTATTCAGCATTAAATTTTATCAAAAATGACAGTAAAGACATTTTTAAGGTTACAAATATCCACGGATCCTGAAAATGTATCATGAATTTTACCAAACATCTTTCCAGCATTGATGATTGTAATAAGAAATGTTTCTTGAGCACCAAATTAGCTTATTAGAATGATTTCTGAAGGATCACATGACACTGAAGACTGGAGAAATGACCATGCCATCACAGGAATAAGTTACATAAAAAAATAAAAAAGAATGTTATTTTACAATATTACTGTTTCCACTGTATTTCTTGGTCAAATAAATGCAGCCTTGGTGAACATAAGAGACTTCTTTTGAAAAGATTTTGTACATAACTGTACTACAACTCTATTTTTAAACTATTTCTTTCTATTATACATTCATCTGTTTTATTCCTTAATGTCTTAATATCAGCTCCAGATAGGGATGTTATAATGCTGCAAACCTGATAGATGTGTGAACAACAATACCAAAGACCTAAAAATAAATCAATTCTTGAATGAGTAGTGATAGGTTAATTTTTGTAGTTAATTGTAGTCTTCATGCTCTTATATTGTTACAGTGGAATAAGGATCTTTGGGAAATGAATGGTTCAACTGATCCACACTTGCCCAATCGGTTCTTCATCCATCCAGACTCTCCTGCACCTGGAGAGAAATGGATGCAGTATCCAATCTCCTTTCACAAGCTCAAACTGACCAACAACACCCTCAACTCTAATGGCCTGGTGAGATTTTAGAAATGGGGAAAGTCTAACGGTTGAAAGATTTCTAAAGGTGTTTTCTATTTTTGGGATTGCTTTGTTTTTACCGTTTATGCTTCTATTTCTCTCCATGTTCTATAGGTGGTTCTCCACTCCATGCACAAATACCAGCCCCGTCTACACATAGTCCAATCTCCAGACCCCTGTTACCCTCAGAACCCTGGCAGTTACCTGCGCTTCACCTTCCCTGAAGCTGCTTTTATAGCTGTCACAGCCTACCAGAACCAGGAGGTGAGAACAGGCATTTCACACAAGATGAATACTGGAGACCCTTAAAACTGTATGTGAATTACTTTCAGATCTGACCTTCAAAGATATTTTTCATTAGAGTTCCAGTGCCATCTAGTGGGTCAAATTCATGAGGATGAAAGGCCAATTAAAATGTATATGGAGGCAGAATCTAGTACCCAGTGTAGTGTGGAAAATAAGCAAAACCCATTATTTGTCACAAAATATCAGCAAAACATTTAAGTTGACATCTGAAGACTTCAATGTGTCAGATTATTCTCTCTTAATTTATTATGTTTTATTAGTCCATTTTTGTATCATTTATTCATGTTGACTGGCATGTCTGTGGTTTTTGCTGATGGGACTCTTTGTTTCTCATCCTCAACACAGATCACAAAACTCAAGATTGACAACAACCCCTTTGCCAAAGGCTTTCGTGACAATGGGCTGAACAGGAAAAGGTGAGAGACACTTAAAGAGACACAAAAAGAAGGGATTGAGATCGGTTTTCATCATTTCTTTCTTTTCAGGAAAATTCACTTACAAATGCCTCCTTTACATAATATGACTTCAGGGCTGATATATGTGAATAATTATAATTCTTTTCAACCATGTACAGTAGGTAAAGGAGCCAGATTTTCATCATTCCTAATGGCAAATCAAAAAGTATTTAATAGAATTTACATAGTGTTTCCTGTCCTGACTGTTTAACCTCCAACCCTAATAATCAGTTCTGATATTTTCAGTTAATATAATTTTTATAATTTCTCCTCCTTAGGTTTAGAGACAAAGAAAGCCAAGAGACCAAGGATTCAGATGGACAGGCCAAACAGGATTTGACACCAAATGAGCATGGTATGATTTCCTGAGAGAATAATAATAAAATTCGTTATATTAATATAGCTTTACATTATATGCATCAGTGTTGCTTCTTGTTTCTGTTTCTATGACCTGGTGGCCAGCAGAGGGGATTTTTTTTTATGTGCCCTAAATGGTGTATTTCTTCTTTTGTCCACAAAAAGTGGGACAGTCGCAGAAAGATGAGGATGTAGATGTGATCGTGTCCAGCTCCGTTGACTGCAGAAGAACACTGAATTCTTCAGAAGAGGCTTCCTCTGTCACTCCCAACCCTTTCATATCAGCCTTCATCAACGCTAGCACTGCTGGAGGACCTTCACCCCATCAGACACACACCATTCTCAGCCTCAATAAAAGACACCTGAACAGGTGAGTCTGGCTCTGGTTCTGCCTGGGAATTTTTGTGATGCAGTGAATATCACACTATAATCAAACCATGATATTATGCTGCAGTTCTGCGGAAAAATACTCATTCTTGCTCTAGACTTATGTATTATATTTAATCTTAAAGATTCAGGGATGCAAACTTACCAAGATAACCATCTAGAAAATAAATTCATATCATCTAAGCTTTAAAATCGAGATTTACTGTCAATTTTAGCATGGCAGGACCTAATGATGTTTGGCAAACTGATTTGCATTATCATGACATAATGGCAAACTGAAAATCAGAAGAAAAAAAAAAACACTAAAATATAGTCACTCTCGATGGAAAAAATAGCTAAAGCGGAGTTAAAATTCACATATACCTGACAGAGTGCTCACATTATCTGGATGTTGATAACTAGTACTTTAGGAATAAAGAATACATGTGACATTATTTTAAATATTGCAGTTAAAACATAAAAAGAGGAAGTCCTGACATAATCAAAATGCATCACTGTATAAAAAATAAACTGAAATTACAATATGGGGAAAACTCCTTAAGGCATAGAGTATCTTCAAGGAAACTATGGACATGGTAGATGTTCAACTTCAAATGCACAGTGTATATCAATCTCCAAACTTCTGGATTTAACAGTAGACAAAAGAGTGCTCTGGGTTCTGTACTGTCAGTTTGGCTGCAGTCATAATATCTTACTTGCAGCTTTATCATCTGCATAAACATTGGGTGAGGTAAATTACGTGAGGCTTTCTGCAATGAAAAAATAAATATACTTTTCTAAATCCTGATAATTCAGCATGTTTTGGCCTTTGCTTGGCATCTTGGTAAAACTGCATTTGGACCACTATTTATTATCCAAAAATAGGCAAAACATCCTCAAAGAATATACATACAAATCTGATTATGAATCGCATGGCGTAGTTTCTCATGATTGACTGCACAGTGAAAGTGTGATTTGACCTTCAACCCTAAAAGCAAACTTTTAAAAGGTAACAAACTGATTGTTTTCATCCCACTGTAAAAAAAGATCAAATTACTAGAGTGCTTCATGTTTGAACTGTGCTAAAAGATGTTTACAAATCAACCTATGTTTAAATGTATTGGTTAGATAAACTAAAAGTCAGTCCTCCTCATTCCTGTGTCACTATTTGTCCTGAACAGCAATGTCTTCACAATGATGAATGATTTCAAAGGCCCACTAAACATGCTGTAACAAACCTAATGGCTCTTCTACACTATGATTCTATATATCTTCATACATTGCATAAATGTAACTGTGAATAATGGGAATACATCCTTATCTTCTAAATAACTACATGCACATACTGTAGATCTGCAGCTGCCCACTGGTGAATATATGATACAGTTCTGTGATTAACAAAAAAACTATAATTGTGGTACGTCGTTTGAAAAAAAAAAAAAAAGGCAAATAAACAGACAAAAAAGGATACATGTGACAATACAAGAGCACGTACAGAGAATCTGGTCCTGAAGAGGTAAGGCACCAGGGGTCTAAAAAAAACCAAAGCCTCATTTCTGTAAAAAGAAAACAGCTTTCAAGTGTTTCTTTTCAAGGCAATCAATGTGGGAGTGTCGGAAAGGCAGCAGAGTGGAAGGAGCGTGTTCAAGCTTGAGGACTGATCATCTTCTGAAGCAAAGGGATCTGTAGAGAAATTACACATTTATTTACATGATTATTTCTTTATTTTTGATCAAATGAATGCAGCTTCCATTTAAAAAAAAATTCTTAAATGTCACTAAATGTTTGAACAGCAGTTTATATGCAATGTATTCACCTTGGATAGATCCACCCCAGTGAGGGCGTTTACAGAAACAGGTAGTTCAGCCAACAGACGATTCACTTCCCCAGTGACACGGCCACCATCGCCGCTCAGGATCACAATCTCATTGGTACGGCTCAAGGGTGCTGCCACCTGTGCAGCAATCTGACACACAACAAAAACTCATTCAGCTTTATTCTTCAGAGTATCATCTTTAAAGCTGCAGTCTAAGTTTTGCATCTTTGTCGCCATCTCTGTTTGAAAACCTGCAATTGCAGCTGTGTAAGGAATTATATTCCATGCGTGGGGTTGTGCTCCAGCGCGGATGAATCTAATGTTCTGAGGAGTATGTGTGTGTGGCAGTCAGTCACTGCACCGGTGTGGATATTTACTGTACTTCGAAATCACAGATTCTAGCCTACGTCTTGGAATATATGACCCAAATAAGAATTTTCACTGTATACTGTCATCTAAACAAGTTACAAGTCTGCCACGTTTGTTCTGACCAACTGAGGAAAAAAAGGATTAATTACAATAAATCGTGCTACCAATGGTGATTAAGGCCCAATCCCAATACTATTTTATACCCCTTCCCCTAGGAATTGGGACACCACTACTATACGTCACACGTCATCTAGCTCCTACAATACACACACCTATACTGGTGTGCTGGTGTGAATTAGAGCTTTTAATTACCGTTCTATATTAATGTGCTGCTTACTGACACACACATCAGATATCGCACCACTCACACATCCAGGAGCAAAGAAACATGTCAATGCTGCCCCATGACTTTTATTAATAACAGTTTAAATACTGAATTGCTACATTATATTTTCCAGCAATGTGAGGATAAAATTGCTGTTTTTGAAGTAAACTCTAAAAAGAAAAACGCGCATACACGCAAATTTAATCTCTCTCTCTCTCTCTCTCTCTCTCTCTCTCGAATTGGCAATATTTGAGGAAAGGGTTTAGCAATTTCTAATTATTGGGGGTACTAGCCCTCCTCAATGTCTATGGTGGTTATCGCCCTGATCAGACATGAAAATACAGTATGTTGTGGCCCTATCGTGCAGTCTGTAATGATATGACGTTAGCAAACTTTAGCGATTTTTTGCAAACATTTCTTTGAGTAACATAGGGTGACCATACGTGCCATTTTCCCAGGACGCGTCCTGGCCAGGATTTCTATATTGCCTTAAATATCTAGGTTTTGACTTTGTTTGCGTGTGCAGACCGATCGGTGTATGACATCAAAGTACCATACAGATGGTTATGCTTTCGAAACGCTCTCGAGGTACTTTGATGTCAAACACTGATAGGTCTGAGACGCACTGCCTTTAAGTCGAACACACCTAATATGTACGCGTAATTGCATCGCTTTGACCGTAGATCCCACCTTCTCACACGCCATGATTGGTCCATTATGTACAATGCTTGCATGTTATTGGTCAAACTACTTTTCGATCATTACCTTCAGCAAGCATGAAAACAGGAAAACAAAGCCAAAACAAATCCTGGCCAGGACGCGTCCTGGAAAAATGGCACGTATGGTCACCCTAAGTAACATGACCGTAAATTTGAACTCACGATTGAATGTAACATAAAACAATTTATTACTTTTCGTTAAAATTTTTATTAATGCCAAAAATGCTTACATTTATGTGTCTTTTTGTTCGCTCGGGCAGCCATGTTGCCCTTGAAGCCGGTTTACACTGAGATAATTCATACCCCTTCGTTTGAAGTGTGGTCCCGAAAAATCTTCATTTGAAGGGCTATCTGGCCCTTCCCCTATCCCTACCCCTCCGACCAAAAGAGAATCGAGGGGAAAGGGGAAGGGCTAAGGGGTAGAATTGGGATTGGGCCTAAGTGTAACGATTGGTTAGCTCATATCACTTCAAACCGTGCAAATTATTATTATTGTTATACTTTGTTCTTAAATTATTAATGTTAACATCAGCATTGCGTGACTTTGAGTATAGTGTGTATTAGCGTGTGATTTCAGTTTCTGTACAGTCTAATCTCAAATTGTCATACCATTCGAATTTCATATTAAGAAATTCTTTTAACCCAAAAAGCAAATTATGCTCCCTTTGAACTGGTTTTCTTTAAAATACAGATCTTGAGTAATTCCAGGCGATCTGTAATCAGACGCACATTTACAACTGGAATATAATTTAATTTAATTCACATGTGTTTCATAAACACAATCCTTTCTGGATTAAAATCCACCATCAAAATGATAAATGTAATTATTCCAGCTGCTGTGAGAAAAGGCTATAAACGCGATAGCCTGG
>NW_015505654.1:417738-441818 GCF_001515645.1 Sinocyclocheilus grahami
CCGGGACAACTTCTTTATGTTTACAGACGTGATGTAATGACGCAGTGCCATGCTCGAATTTCCCACTAAAACCTACCCGTACCACTCAAATGATAAAACATTATTATAAGCTGACTGTTATGAATCGGACTAAAGGAAGGCGATAGTTTTGATCATTGGCTGGTCATGTACTTGCTCAAACATTGATTTCGGATCATTTTTAACCAAAAAAAGTTACGGACTGCAGCTTTAAAAAACGACTTGATGTTAGCATTTTAACTATTGGTAGTGTCGGAGAGGTCTGATCCCACTTAAAGATTTGCAGAGAAAAACAAAACAAATTACAAACTGTAATTACTGTAAATTAATGAAACATGGACAGTGGCCATAAATTAATAAGTCGTAGGAACGAATTAACAAGTTGATGGAATGAATCCTTCCCCCGCAGTGTCCCGCAGCCCTGCAACCTTCACCTAATTGTTTCAAATATGAAACAACTATCTGGGGAAATGACTGTTACTACATTTCTATTGCATTCCATGTGGAAGAACTTTGTGTTGTTTCTATTTTAATGTACTTTTAAAGTTTAAATCACATTAAAAGCTTCATTTGTAATTATGAGTGAATGATGATGCATTTATATCCCGTCACTCACAGCCGCTCGCACGTGTTTTGCGCATGAGCCGCACGCAGCCCAAAATTAAACGGCTTAATCGACCATCGATAGCTTTAATCGATTGCATCTCTTATCGACAATTAATCGATCATCGATTAATCGTTGACATCCCTAGTACATATACAACTCGTGTTACTCACTTCTGTGCCTCTGCGAGCTGCTGCATCTTGTAGGCTTCAGCCTCAGCTGGTCTCTTCACGATGGCGATCAGCTCTTTTTCTGTCCTCAGGATCTCCTTTTCCTCAATGGTGATCTGCTTTTTCCTTTGAACCACCTCGATCTCAATCTCCTCCAGTCTGATCTTCTGCTGCTCCTTGGCTGCCTGAAGCTCATAGGCCAATTGCGCCTCAGCTTTCTGAGATAGGTGAAAGGAAAAAACAATTATATTTGTTGTGTTTAAGTGTCACATATTTGATTGATCAGTGCAACTGCAGTATTAAAATAACCAGAGGAATAATCAGCTCTACCTTTGTGTTCACTTCTTGATTGAAGGCAGCCTTCTGCATCTCCAGCTCTCTCTTTGAGTCTGCCATTCTTGTATCGGCTTGGAATTTCACATCCATCATCTCCTTCTTACATTCTGCTTCCTAAAACAAGGGAATAAGGAATGTGAGAAAAAACTAGTTCCACACCACTTGCTTTTGCACATTTTCCACATATTCTCTCCTGCACTTTTTTTTTAATCTTTAGATTAGAATACAATTAGCTGCCCTAAGATTTTTGGTGTCAAAATGTTTGACAGTCTGTTGAATTCATACTTTAGCAACTGTAGTAAAAACTAATTTAAATGACAAGTTCATTTTAATTACCAAAAAAACGAATCAACATTTGGTCTTAAACTAGCCAGCCCTGTAATGAGTGAAATCTTAATTTTGGTTTAAGTACTTTTATCTAAATGTTGTCATTCAATTTTTAATGTTTATTTCATGTTTATGACAATAATACTGTACATATTATTATATACTGTACACTATTGTTACGTATATACTGTACACTATTGTTTAAAAGTTTGGGGTTGGTAAGATTAATGTTTTTGAAAAAGTCTCTTATTTTTACCAAGTGCATTTATTTGTTCAAAAATTCAGTAAATTAGTAATACTGTAAACTATTATTACAATTTAAAATAAGTGTTTCCTATTGCAATATATTTTAAAATGTCATTTATTGCTGTGATAGCAAAGCTGAATTTTCATTAGCCATCACATGTCCCTTCAGAAATCATTCTAACATGCTGATTTGGTGCTCAAGAAACATTTATTATTATTAAAAATGCAGAAAACCGCTGTGCTGCTTAACATTTTTGTGGAAACAGTGATGCATTTTTTTTAAATACAAAAAATACAAACTTCAAAAGAACAGCATTTATTTCTTATGGAAATCTTTTTTAACAATGCAAGCCTTTACTTTTCAAGATATGTTTTTATTTTCTCAGATATGTCCAAAATGATTCTGATCTGAATTATTATCTGAAATATTTTGACATCCTGACCATTTCTCTCTAAAGGTTTTTTTTTTTTTAAACTACATATTTCAATTTTCCAAGAGCTATTTTGGACTACCGTCATGGAAAGTGACTCCTTTATTTCTTCAGCTCACCCTGATTCCAGCATCTCTCTCTGCTTCAGCCACGCCAATGTCAGCATCTCTCTGAACAGCAGCAGTCTGGGATTTCCCCAAGGAGCTCAAATAGTCCACCTTATCATAGACATCCTGATGGGAGAAAACAGAGAACAATTTCACCCTGACAACTGTAATGGTTTTGAAAGACAATGACTGATTGTTGAAAACCAAAATTTAAAAGCAAAGTAAAACAGAAACTCTATCCATGTGTATCCATGTACCAATTTAAGCACACCTTAATAGTAAAGCTTAGGATCTCAATGCCCATCCTGCCCACATCGGGTGCCGCCACCTCCCTCACCAGCTTGGCAAACTGATCCCTATCCTGGTAGATCTGCTCCACCGTCAGAGTCCCTGTAAACACAAGCAAATGAGGTTAGTGGGACATGAAAGACATGATGTTCCCTTGTTTTCATGCTCCTCATCCGGCCAAAGTCTGCCATTATAAAGGATGTATCAATTTTCTAAATGCATTGCTAGAGCAGAGGAAGCTTTTAACCACATAATGTCCCTAACCTTGACTGATCTGTTGATAAGAGTGGCTGCTGGTCATATTGCTTATCTGGCAAGAACTTAGACCTAACACCACCTGTGCACACTGTCTGAACTCTTCACAGTGAAGTTAAGAGCACGCTATTGAAGACGAGTGTCCAGCGTCACTCACCCAGAATAGAGCGCAGGTGACCTTCCAGCGTCTGCAGAATGACACTTTTAATCTCTGCCACTGTCTTGCCCAGGAACTGTTCACAGGCATAACCCAGCAGCTCATTGTCAGTCATGACCTTCACCTAGTAGCAGAACACATATAGTCATGGTCCATGACACAAAATGGATCACAGCATGCCACTGAAACCTACAACTCCATACAATGCACTCCACATAGACAGTAGAACAGTCAGCTGATGTACACATTTATGGTTATGAATAGCTATAATATAGCAAAAATGTTTCAGAGACACACTCAGAATCTTCTAGCATCTTAAAAGTTTTCTTATACATAATATTTGATCAACTTACAGTTTGACATTTGTAAAAGAATATTTCCAGGTGTGAGGGACAGACATTCAGCACAACCAAATCGGCTGGATGTTGTAATGTTGGGTATAACTGAGGTTGTGGTTGATTGAGGGACATGCTTCAGTCAGTATTCATGCGACTCTGAATTTACATGCAAAAGCTTGCAAATCAGTATGTAAAAGGATCATGTGTTTATTGTGTTGATAAACAGAATATGAAATAAAATATTTAAGAAGTCCAAATGTCTCATTACATTCAAGCAGAGTGAATGGCTGGGTGATATATATATAGAATATTTACAATATATCTGTGATTCATTGATTTACATAAATGTAAAATTAATAAAAGCAATATTGTGAATATTGCTATGACTTTTTATTTGTTATTTGTTTAAGTTTTCTAAAGTCAGGGTGATTACATGTTTTGCTATCCTTGTCTTGCAAAACCAATTAAAAAAAAACTGATATAAACATAATATTATCAAAAATCATTAGTATTACCCAGCATTAGTATGAATTATGGAACGTACAAATAGTGTAAAGGGTGGAAAACCAAACCTGATGGAAGAAAAAAAAACCTTAAACTCAAAATTGGGTCTAAATGTTCATGTCTGCATGCAAAATAAAGTTAAATAAATAAAAATAATATAATACCAGGAATCTCTCTCCATGGCTGTGAAAAGGAAAGGAGAATGAAGTCATGCGTCAGAAAGAGAGGGGGGAGTTTTTGTGGGTTTAAGGTACTCTCTACTGAACTACAACCAGCTTTCCATTTAAAATATGAAATTAAAAAAACTTTTTTCAGAGTTGAAAAAAATCTGCATGTGGCCTGGTTATTGCAGCAGTACATTTATGACGAAAGCTGATTTCAGTGCAGTGTCAAAGGTGAACTTCAACCAACTCTGGCAGGAGGGTGCATCCTCCCCATAGTCGAGCAGTCATCAAACAGTTAAAGATGTGGTATATTACAAGCAATACAATACACGGCAGCATGATGCCACAAATGTGGATGGGGGAAAACATTAGACGCAGAATGAATCTCAAATGACTCCATATTACAGGAGTAATGCCATGTGAATGGCATCTGGTAATGGCTGGTCTAGTATCACTGATGCTGTAGATAAATGTTCCAGGTCTGGAACCATATTTCCAAACAGAAATACAGATATTCAATTTTTAGAGTAATCAGAATGAAGGCCTGTTCACACCAAGATTAACATTCAGTGCAAAAATTTGGTGTAATAAAACATTTGAACATTTTCAGTTGCACTGAGAAAGAAAACTGGCCAACCAATAAGATTTGTACTTTTGGTCACATGCCCAGAGCTGCTGCTGTTAAACAAAACCATGACTGGTGGCATTTTGCTAAATGACAATAAATAGCAGATGAAGACTCTGGAAACGGACTCTCATCATTGTACTCTTGTATCTGGTGTATCTTCGCTTTGTGTCTCAGAGTAACCAGAGTACTTCTGCTTTTCAAAAATTGGTCTAAACAGACAAATCGCATGCGAAAATCCGAACATATTTTCCTGCTGAACACTGTTGGTGTGAACAGAACTTGATAGGCCAGTCGAAAAGATGAATATTACAGAGTCTAATTGAGTTATTTCAGAATCATCAGAATCAGTCATTTAGGACAGATATGTAAATATAAAATATCAATAACAATGAAGTGTTGTAGCATTCACAGTCAGCAGGGGGAGCATTCAAATGGAGGCTGCGTGCACTGATGACAACATTTTGCCCCAAACTAAAACAAAAAGAAACATTCACATGTTGCGCTCATGGGAAACCACAGCGTAAACTCAAAGGGAGGAAATTGTGCAAGACAGTAAAAACGAAAGTAGGGCAAGACTAAATATGTGTTCTAGGATTAAAGAAAACTTTCTCTTTAACTTTCCACGTTGTTAAGAAAATGCTATTTTGAACTTGAAAAGAGAAAAAAAACCCAAGTTCAAGTATTATCTGGGTCTGTATCTTTGTCTGCTGGTGAACATGTACGAGGATTGATTTATAATAGAAAACAGACTCAAGGAGGAGGATATTACAGACGACTGGGTGGCCAACAGATAAGTGGGTCTATTAGTTCAAAGCTCCATTTACAAATCACACAAGACAGACATCTCACAGTTGCTATAAAATTTTGGGGGTTAGCTAGGAATGTAATGATACATTGATATGGATTGATGCAACAAACAAATGAGAGACTAACAATATGATAAAACGCATTAAAAAAATCAAAATGGGGATACTAGACATGCACATTTTAGAAGAATAAAAGACTTTCTTGACTGTTGTCAGTGCGTATATCTCATTGCACAAGCCAATGATGACCTGTCATTAGATGACAGACGAACTCCTATGCAACTTGTTCCAATGGAACTACAGTATTTGCAATTTTCAAATCATAATGTTATTGTGGTGTCAGAAAATATTGCATTGCTGACTAAAAGAATAAAAATCAAATATATTGATGAAACGCCTAAATTACACCCCTAGATCAGTGGTTCCCAATCCTGGTCCTGGAAAACCCCCAACACTGCACGTTTTTGGTGTCTCTCTTATCTGACACTCACATTTGAGGTCTTGGAGTCTTCACTAATGAGCTGATGAGTTGAATCAGGTGTGTTTGAATAGGGAGACATCTAAAATGTGCAGTGTTGGGGGTTCTCCAGGACCAGGATTGGGAAGCACTGCCCTAGATATAACATGCAGGGCAAAACAGTGTATTACAGACTCATTCTTATTGAATAATTGTCGCTGTTTTGATACAACGGACAAATGTAATCACAGTCTCTCTATGAAGAGACCTTGAGCTCAAGTCTCTATGGAGTATCTCTATGAATTGTGGAATGCCTTGTTTAAGCTCTTCATCCAATCACACGTGACTTCCAGAAATAAATTATGTGTAATGGATGGACTGCCTCTTTGTGTTATAATGCTCTCATTGTTCACAGCACACTAACTATTCACAGAAAAAAAATAATAGATGAAAAAAAGAGAATCAGGCTTTGGGAACTGAAATTAGATAATAATGTAATATGCTCAGTTGTAACCATAGTGGAAATGAGCACTTCCACACTGAAGTTGGGTTTTCAAAGGAGCAGAGAAATGTTCATTAGAGTAAACATGTGAGTTCAGATAAACACAGAAAGTTTTGACATGCTAATAGAGAACAATCAAAAACTCTCAAGGTAAAGACATCAAAGAAAAAAAGAAACCAGCATATAATTTCATCCAGATTCCTTTTGTCTGCTTGAGAAAAGCTTTTAGATGGGTTAAAAAATAAAACAATTACAAACATCTGTAACACCTACACTACAATGACATGAAGGTCACAGAATGTGGTAACATATTGGCTCTGTTCTAAAACCAAGAATGTGGCAATATATAGATGCACCGATGTATTGGCCAATAATTCGTATCGGCCGATAAAAGCAATTTATTTCACTATTGGCCATCGGCCGATGATATCCTTTTCAATCAAAAGGTGGCAGAAAAATGTGTCAGATTGCAACTCATACTATGTGTGAAGAAAATCTCTCTGTTGAATTTAGGGCTGTCAATAAAAATAGCAACATTAAAGCAGGCTCTATTTAACCCTCTGAATCACTCGTAGTTCAAGCCAGGGCTGGCAGATCCGCAGTTTTTCTCTGCACTTTAATAAGTTATAGCGCAAAATAAACATGAATGAACATCAGAAGGTATGTTGAAAGAAACAGTATAGCTTACCAAAATGTATCATGTCTAACGCAATCGCTCAATCAGTGTTTCAACCACGAAAAGATGCCAATAAAACAGATTGTGAACAATGTGTCACTTAACATCATTAGTTATATAGCTAACTAATGTCATTAGTTAGCTATAAAACAACACTAAAGAGGAGCTTTTTTACTTATAATTATATATGTATGTTGGAATAAATCTGGCATGAAGACAGGTATTTATGAAGACAAATGATTTCAATTTTTATTTGAGTGTAATTGTGATATCTGAAAATAAATAGCAGTTGAATATAATAGCTCTGTTGTTAATTTTAACCTTTAATATTATAGTAATGTGCCAAATGATAGGGCTCCCTCTGTAGCTAACAGCATCATTTAGGAGAGATTTTTTTCCTTAAGAAAACCAAACTATTGGTATCAGCATCTAATTCTGAATAATCGGTATCGGCAGAGAAATTCAGTATTGGTGCACCTCTAAATATAAGGCATCACAGATGCACTCCCGATGCAACAGCTGTTTGAAAATATAGGAAGATTAGACACCTCATTTTGGTCGAATTCTGTATCTTTTGTGGAGAAGTCAATCTCACAATTTATTGCCATGAGCCCAGTGGACAATTTTATTCAATATTTCTGTGATACATATTTTTATGCTTGTTAAGAGTAGGTACATGCAGGTCTTGAAGTAATTATGAGATTAAAAAATTTTCATGTCCTTGTAGAACTCGTAAAACTTGTAAACCCTGAATCTTCTGAGAGCTACGACTTGTACCACCGGACCACTGCAACGTCATGAGAAAACATTCGGCAGTAACATGCAGTTATTTTGTAATACTTCTTTTTAATAATTAACATAACTGACTTTTGCCAATGTCTTATTCTAATGTCCTGCTAAACAAACTTTAACTTTGTTAATAATGCATTTGCATAACAAGCGTTACTTGCTGTATTGTAGTTTTGTCTATTGATTTCTTAAAACTACACAGATTCCTTTTAATAGTGTTGCCACAGAAATGCATAATTCCAAGTCTCAAAAAGTAGAACATCCTGCGTTGCATCTAGTGATTATAGTCACTTACAGTATAAGGGTTTCATTTCAGATAGGGTGCTCCCTAAGACAGCAGCCTATGCAGGCAGTATACAACAAAGATATCTCACTGGGTTTTGGAAGAGAGCCATTCTTGTAAATTGTTTTGTTGTTTTACTTAACAGAACTTTTTCAGTCTTTGATTGACTGAATAGCAGTTTATAATGTCATGCACAAACCAGTGACCTTCAGTCTGATTAACATACTAAGATTGGCACTGTTCATCATGAGGGGGGTCAAATTCAGGGACCAGAAAAGGAGGGAAGGAAATGAGAGAAAAAAGCATGATAAAGGGGTGTCGGGTCTGAAACCAGTGTGGCAAACCTGAAAGTGGCATTTGGAGCTGAGGTTAGGTGAGGTAAGGTGGTTTACCTGTGCCACACCTGTGACAGTAATAGCTACCCCCTCCGCTGTCTCTACATCCTCACACTTGGGTTGCAGGGTCATAATCTCAAGGGTTATCCTGTGGAAAACGCAAAAAAAGGGAAACAAACCAAAAAAGTTGGCTATGATCTACGGGAAGAATGTCAAGCGGTGTGAAAACAGGAAAGAAGGTGGGATTAAAGAAATACGTGAAGGTAAACAAAACAAAAATGAATCTATAGGGTGAAAATACGAAGACACACCATTTGGTCGGCACAAATCAGGTGTTTTGACCGTGGGCTGTAATGGCATCCTCTAGATTCAGATTCCCAGAACCTTAAAGATTATTTCCCAACCCACAATATTCCCGGAAGCCCATCTGATACGTTCGTCATCCATTACAGACCCAACAGTCAAAACAGGCTGACGGGAGACATCAGTTACATGAGCCATGAGCGTTGCGTAGCCAAACTCCAGACAAGGATAGTGAGAGATGACTGGCTCTCCTTTACTGCAGAGGAAGACCAACACAAGAGTGTGGAAGAGAGCGTGAGAGCAGGTGTATGTGTGTAACGTGGGAAATGGAACCAGGCCACCGCCCTTCACATCCTGAGCACTTCAAATTGTTCTCTGTCTCATTTGGTTGGCTTGTTTCATTCAGTGTGATTACCTGAGCGACCCCTGTCACATCCAAGGGGACACCCTCCGATGTTTCGATATTCTCACAGCGACAGAGGATGGTCATTATCTCCAGAGAGAGTCTATGTGGGGTAGATGGGGGGTGGAGGGGAGGGGGAGAGAGGATGAGGAGGGTGGGAAGGAGGGAAGGCAGCACAATATTATCAGTGTGTTAACATATGTGAAAGGGGAGGACGGAGGTCAGGGTTCAAGGTTAGGGAGGATGGGTGCTGGTGTTGATTGCAGTTGAATCCAGACCCAGACCATCAGGGAGCCGCTGTCTGCTGCATATGGAGAGACCTTTCATATCATGTCATTTATCTTCGAAATCTCATGACTGACTCTGTCTGAATGGATGTCTTATTTAGTATATCCATAATGCTTTGCCTTTGCATTACCTGTTGGCATTCACAACCCTAGATTACTCCTTTAAACATCTATGACAATGCAATTTCCATTTCTGATAAGGTGTTTATGCTACAGGTGGATTTGGACAAAAGGCTGCACCAAAAAAAGGATTATTCTTACATTTTAAATAGATCTTAGTATAATTTTAACAGATTACAATGCATTACAATATAAAAATTGTGTGTAGGTCAATTGCATGTCATATTCTCTCTGTAGGCTACAAATTCAAATCAAGATGATAACTGTTATTTATGCTTTGCCTTTGCATTACCTGTTGGCATTCACAACCCTAGATTACTCCTTTAAACATCTATGACAATGCAATTTCCATTTCTGATAAGGTGTTTACAGGTGGATTTGGACAAAAGGCTGCACCAAAAAAAGGATTATTCTTACATTTTAAATAGATCTTAGTATAATTTTAACAGATTACAATGCATTACAATATAAAAATTGTGTGTAGGTCAATTGCATGTCATATTCTCTCTGTAGGCTACAAATTCAAATCAAGATGATAACTGTTATTAAATTAAGATCTGGAATACACTACAAATCTGAACAGATTTTAAATCACTAGGCTTCATACACTTGCCGACTTTGTAAATGGTAACAAAGAAACACTGGGTATCATACACTAAACCAGTGGTTCTCAACCTTTTTAACTCAAAGGTCCCTCATTGTCCAACACAATATTCAAAGGCTCCCTATAAAATGAACAGAATTATAATATATAAAGCAAATATAATCGATTATTAAAAGAAACTTGGGTTGTGTCGATATAAGTAAATTAACCACAATTCATTTTGTGATTACAGAAGTTTCAAGAATAAAATACAGCAGCTGTTGAGGGACAAAAAGATATATAATTTCAGTTTAAATCTAGATGGCATGTTTGTTTGTTTTTAGCATTTTAAGTTAGATTGTTTTAATATATTAATAATAATACATTTATTAAAATAATTTTAAGTCATCCCTGGTTGAGAACCACTAAACGACTGAGGATCTCACACACTACCAGACTTAAAGGGGTCATATGATGCAATTTAAATTTTTCCTTTCTCTTTGGAGTGTTACAAGCTCTTGGTGCATAAACAAGATCTGTAAAGTAAAGATCTGTAAAGAGTCAACCACGCCTACCTAAAACGGCTCGTTCTGTGTGACAAAAGTCGGGTTGTGTATTCCAGCTGTATTTTTGCGATAAAAACTTTAAAATTTTAAATAATACACAAAGCAAATAATATGACAAAGATCCAATTCTAATCACTGGAGCTGTCACTCACTGAAGGTTTATAGTGTTTCACACAGTGTTTAAGACCTGCAGCTCAGCACAAACTAACTGACTTACTGGGTGGAAACAGGGTCCCAGATGGCATTCTAGTGGATTGTTGGGCCAATATAGCTCAACCCTAATATAGCCCAAACCCATTTAACACAGGACAGTTCACAGTCAAAAGACCATAGTCTAGGATTCAGCCTATATCTACAAAGTTAATTATGTACCATCTACCAATATAGTTGTTGTGAGCAGCGAGTATGGACTGCTCATCAACGACCCTTTTCTGTATAATTTTTTTGTCTCTTTTAAAAAGAGTAGCTCTTTAATTGGACTGAAATTAAACAGGGCGTGTCTGAATGGATATGCAGTAGGATCCTAAACTGAATGTTTAATTTCAGCCCTTGTGCTGCAGCAGGCACTACAGGCTCTCTCTATCTTTTCAAATTAGATCGATGTAGCTTTTAGAGCTGCCAGCAAACTAGATTACTACGTTCTTTATCAAGGAAAGGGGGATGGTATTAAGTCACGCTGAGCACAGCAAAAACAATGTAGACGAATGGCAAATTAAAAGACTGGCTCTGACTTTTGTCAACTAGCAGTGGCTCCTCTACAGACTATAATCAGGGCAAATGTATGGGCAAAAGTCGGGTTGTGTATTCCAGCTGTATTTTTGCGATAAAAACTTTAAAATTTTAAATAATACACAAAGCAAATAATATGACAAAGATCCAATTCTAATCACTGGAGCTGTCACTCACTGAAGGTTTATAGTGTTTCACACAGTGTTTAAGACCTGCAGCTCAGCACAAACTAACTGACTTACTGGGTGGAAACAGGGTCCCAGATGGCATTCTAGTGGATTGTTGGGCCAATATAGCTCAACCCTAATATAGCCCAAACCCATTTAACACAGGACAGTTCACAGTCAAAAGACCATAGTCTAGGATTCAGCCTATATCTACAAAGTTAATTATGTACCATCTACCAATATAGTTGTTGTGAGCAGCGAGTATGGACTGCTCATCAACGACCCTTTTCTGTATAATTTTTTTGTCTCTTTTAAAAAGAGTAGCTCTTTAATTGGACTGAAATTAAACAGGGCGTGTCTGAATGGATATGCAGTAGGATCCTAAACTGAATGTTTAATTTCAGCCCTTGTGCTGCAGCAGGCACTACAGGCTCTCTCTATCTTTTCAAATTAGATCGATGTAGCTTTTAGAGCTGCCAGCAAACTAGATTACTACGTTCTTTATCAAGGAAAGGGGGATGGTAAGAGATATCCCACCCAGCCTTGCTTTATTTCTAAGCTATGCACTCAGCTGAACAACTGTTGTAACCACCGTTTACAACACAACCCATATTTACAGTTCTTTTTTACTTTTAATCCCTCTAGAAATAGCTGAAGTTGAGTCGTTTCATCTTCGTATTGACTCGAACAATAAAAAGGATGAAATGCACAATTTCGTTTTAGCTGTAACATTTAAACTCATAGCTGCATTTCTGCAATAGCACACATCCACGTGTTGTAACATGACTCTCTGATAGAGGACTGAGATAAACTTCCTGCTTGTGTTCCCATCAATGGATGGCGGTCAGTTTTGGTAAATCAAATAAACTATGTTAGTGAACTTCCCAATTGACATAGCATTTCACCATCTTCCATTTTAATGTATAAAAGCATCTTCAGTGGTGAACAGGGATAGTGGTGAGTTATTCTCAGAGACATCTCTTGATCAAGAACCAAATCCTTCCGCTGTGCAGACATGGAAGTGTAATAAAAGTCTTCTGATCCGTATTTCCACAGATTTGATTTATCATAATAATCTTATTATCCCCAGCAGTGAGATACCAGAAACAGATCAGATGATCAGACACACACGGGTGAGTCCAGCGCTTAAAGGCAGGTTAGCTCAGCAAACACTTAAAGAAATGAACAGGAGAGGAACATCAGAGAACAGGCAGACTGGTTATTATAGATTGCACATGCATAACTATCTCAATAAGGATTAAAGAAGGAAACAAGAAATGGAAATAAATCATACACTTCAGAATGATAAACAGTTCTCTTATTTCATACATATGACTAATGTCATACTCAACTCTGGCCCTCAAGAAGTCACTGACTTTGTGCGAAAGGTGGGATTCAGCTTACGGCACTTCTCATTCATTCCTATGGTATCCGTAAATGCGATTGAGTGTCGCACAACACTGACTGAAAATCAATGACATCAAGGCTGTAATGTGATTGGTTATTAAGGCACACGTGATCCAAGTTGACCGTTACGCTTTCTCCAATAGTAAGTAATACAGACCCTCTCATCTCCCAATAGTAAGACAAGAGTAAGACTGCCAGTAACAATAGTAGAAAGTTACTGGCAGGTGAGTTTGATTAAGGTTGGCGGTAAACTCTGCAGGAAAGTGGACCTCGAGGGCCAGAGTTGAGAACCCCTGTTCCAACAGCTACGAGTACTGTGTACCCCACACAATAAACAATGCTCATACTGAATGACACACAGTTTATGCTTTCTACACTGCACTTAACATCAAATTATCATCTTTTTA
This sequence comes from Sinocyclocheilus grahami, assembly GCF_001515645.1. Taxonomy (NCBI): domain Eukaryota; kingdom Metazoa; phylum Chordata; class Actinopteri; order Cypriniformes; family Cyprinidae; genus Sinocyclocheilus; species Sinocyclocheilus grahami. Next base: position 431,132 of record NW_015505654.1, read on the forward strand.
AAGCTCGCTTTTAGAGAAACTTAATTTGAGGAAAAATTTAAATGTCAAGCATTGACAGAAAACGTTTTATTCTTACAGTTATGGTCCAAATAATGTCTATTCAGGACAAATTGGATAGTCAGTAATAAATAAGTCTGATGTTAAGGAGTGAGACAAGCCATTGTTTAAACAGCAATCAGTGATATTGACACCTGCAAATGTGCCAATAAGAAAGTTAACCCTGGGTTTACGATTGTACAGTACAAAGCCTGAATAACCAGGGTTATTTCCTAACCCAGCGCAAAGAATGAAAATGTGTGAAACAAAATATCATAACCCAGGTTTCCTATAACCCGGTGTTAACAATGTTAAGTGTCTAAAGCCCTATATAATTTTAGCATAACTGCAGTTCCACATTTTGTTGGATATACTATGTATTCAACAGCAGATGCCGCGCTATTAATGATCTTCTGTTTGTAACGACTGAAGCTGAACTTCAGTCAACACCAATGTTCCCTCTAATTTTTTTTCTTGCTGAGCAAAACTTTTCTCTATTGGGCGGACATTTCGGCCACCTGAGCAAAAACATTCTTTATACCAGACCTGTACAGCGCGCACATAAAAAAAGTGTGTAACTTTTAACTTTAATGTGCTATTTGTATTTAATTTGACCCATGATGTTACCTGTTTTTTTTTACAGTATAATACACTGCCATTCAAAAGTTTGGGATCAATAATGTTTATTAAAGAAGTTTCTTATGCTCATCAAAGCTGTATCTATTTGATAAACATACTGAATATTATTTCACAAAATAATATTGTGTAATATTATTGCAATTTAAAATAAAAGTTTTCTATTTTAATATACTTTAAAATATAATTTATTCCTATGAAGCAAAGCTGTATTTTCAGCATCATTACTCTAGTCTTCAGTGCAAGGTTATTTTAGTTTACAGCGCGCACATAAAAAAAGTGTGTAACTTTTAACTTTAATGTGCTATTTGTATTTAATTTGACCCATGATGTTACCTGTTTTTTTTTACAGTATAATACACTGCCATTCAAAAGTTTGGGATCAATAATGTTTATTAAAGAAGTACCTTATGCTCATCAAGGCGGTATCTATTACATAAAAATACTGAATATTATTATTATTGCGATTTAAAATAAAAGTTTTCTATTTTAATATACTTTAAAATATAATTTATTCCTATGAAGCAAAGCTGTATTTTCAGCATCATTACTCTAGTCTTCAGTGCAAGGTTATTTTAGTTTTGAATTTTTTCATTCGTTTTATTTTAATATCGTTTTCAAATTTGCTACAAAATTCAGTTTAGTTTTTATTAGTTTCATTCATTTTTGTTAGTTTTAGTTTAGTTTTATTTTGTGAACGCATTTTTATTTCATTTTTATATAGTTTAGTTTCAGTTTTAATTAAATTTTAGCAGAATTAACAGATCATTTCCAGAGCGCAGGCCAAAGAAAGACGTAGGCATAATTTAACCTTCGTGAGGCAAACATATAGCGACACAAAATTAACGCATGCTGAGATTGATTAGATAGTAAAACTATACAAATATACGCCAAAGAAAGCAGGCAAGACTTTTTTTACTAAACTAATCTACACAAGTCGCGCTTAATGTCATATCCGCGCATAAAGCTCATTCGTGCATAAAGCTCATTCTGATATCCAATGATGTGTGTTGAGATATTTAGTATGAAAATAAATGTAGCCTGATTTGGTTATATGTCTTTTCTTATTTTACCATAATCATGATATTGTAACTGTGGTGTCTTGCTCACTTTTCCGTGAACAGCTGTGCATCAATCAAAACTGGGACTAATGAAATTCAATAATAACGGCAATCACATTTAACAGTAAAGGCTTATGTTGGAATGTTCTTTTCATTTATGAAGAATTATATGCGTGTGTATGATGTGATTTAGCCAATGCACATTTGTTCAAAAGCCTGGCAGAGTGATCACAAGATGCTCGGCAAAAGTTTTGTTTGTGTTGTTTACAGAATCGATGCGCGTTCTCATCCTTTTTTCTGTTAATTATCATGTTGCGCTGCATGTCTGTTTTTCAGAATGCCTAATGTTGGTTTGATTGCTTGTGTTACATGATAAAATAAATAATCTTGCTTACCTGATGTAATAGATTTAATGCGAGCTTTAAACTGCTTTGCGTCTCTCTGTCAGATAACCTCACGAGCGTGATGCGCCATTACAGGTAGGCTATTTCCCTAAACCTCTACACAGCTCGTATATTTTTCTGCCAAGGGGTGAGAACGTAATGATTACGAAAACGATTATTTATTTTTGATAATTATTATTTTATTTCAGTTAGTTTTTCAATAACTATCAAATCTATTCATAATCAAATTCTAATTTTTCTCATTTCAATATTAAATCAAAAAACGAATGATCGAATGATACACGGATTCTTCAGTGTCACATGATCCTTCACAAATCATTCTAATATGCTGATTTATAATAAATGTTGGAAACAGTTGTCCTGCTTAATTTTTTTTTGGGACCTGTGATATTTTTTCAGGATTCTTTGATAAATAAAAAGTTAAAAAGAACAGTTTATTCAAAATAGAAATTTTGTGTTACAATATACATTACTATTCAAAAGTCAGTCATTTGTTTTTCTTTTTTTAAAGAAATTAATACTTTTATTCAGCAAGAATGTGTTAAATGGATAAAAAGTGATAGTAAAAACTTATATTTTTAGAAAAGATTTCTGTTTTGAATAAATGCTGTTCTTTTTAACTTTTTATTAATCAAAGAATCAAAGAAGAAAGTATCACAGGTTCTAGGGCTGCACGATAAATCGCATGCGATATTTAACGCGCATCTTGTCAGTAAAGCTGGTTTTTCAATAACTGTTGTTAGTTTAGTTTCGTTTTAGTTTTTCAATTATTTTGACGTTTTTATTTTATTTCAGTTTACGAAATTGTTTTTTCATCAATAATTTTAGTCTTATTTTTAGTTTTAGTTTATGAAAATAACCTTGCTTCAGAATCCGTGTATCATTCGTTTTTTGATTTAATATTGAAAGTAGAAAAATTAGAAAATGGCTCCTTTTTCATTTTTTATTCAAAATAGAAATTTTGTGTTACAATATACATTACTATTCAAAAGTCAGTCATTTGTTTTTCTTTTTTTAAAGAAATTAATACTTTTATTCAGCAAGAATGTGTTAAATGGATAAAAAGTGATAGTAAAAACTTATATTTTTAGAAAAGATTTCTGTTTTGAATAAATGCTGTTCTTTTTAACTTTTTATTAATCAAAGAATCAAAGAAGAAAGTATCACAGGTTCTAGGGCTGCACGATAAATCGCATGCGATATTTAACGCGCATCTTGTCAGTAAAGCTGGTTCTGTAACCAGTGGTAAATCTCCATCACCTGCGGGCTTTCACATTGAGCAGCATTAACTACACAGAGCTGTTGTTCACTGACGAGCTGTGCAAAAAAATCGCACGAAAATGAATGTGGTTTGGTGCAGCTCGTCAGTGAACAACGGCTCTGTGTAGTTAATGCTGCTCAATGTGAAAGCCCGCAGGTGATGGAGATTTACCACTGGTAACAGAACCGGCTTTACTGACAAGATGTGCGTTAAATATCGCATGCAATTTATTGTGCAGCCCTAACAGATTCCAAAAAAATATATATTAAGCAGCACAACAGTTTCAAGACTGATAATAAATCAGCATATTAGAATGATTTCTGAAGGATCATGTGACACTTTATACTGGAGTAATGATGTTGAAAATTCAGCTTTGCTTCCCGGGACTAAATTATATTTTAAAGAATATTAAAATAGGAAACCAATATTAGAAATTGCAAAAATGTTTCACATTACTGTTTTTTTCTGTATTTTCGATCAAATAAATAGGTCTACATCCTTGATGAGCATAAGAGACTCCATTAAAAAACAAGGTCAATTATTTATTAGGTTTATAGGCCTAACATAATATAATATCAAAACAAACTGAAGCATTTAAACTGATAGAATAGAATAGAAAACAAACTGAAGCATTTAAACTGAGATCTGGAAGTTAAATATTTAAAAAAATGTGAACGTGAATTCTTCTATAGCTATCTAAACATCCCTATGAAGTACAGTTTGCACAATACACCTGTGTGTGACTGTCGTGCTGTCACACTTGGTTCGCTTGCCTGGTCCGAACCCGAGTTCGATTGCTCCCCCCTCCCCCTGCCCCCGCTGGACTCTGTTCATATTATTTTATTTGGGTCCGAACCGCGGTTCGTTTGCGTCATCAAGCCAGCAGTTGTTTACCCCCTTGCTTAGTAACGACGGCGCAGGAGAAGGCGGCAAATGCATAACATTGCTCTCTGCACTTTTATATATTTACGTTTTTTTGAACCGTTCGTTTTGTTTACAAAGCTTCGGTACATAACGGCTTCACCGGTTCTAACTCTATATCGATATCAACTCTATGAAGTACAGTTTGCACAATACACCTGTGTGTGACTGTCGTGCTGTCACACTTGGTTCGCTTGCCTGGTCCGAACCCGAGTTCGATTGCTCCCCCCTCCCCCTGCCCCCGCTGGACTCTGTTCATATTATTTTATTTGGGTCCGAACCGCGGTTCGTTTGCGTCATCAAGCCAGCAGTTGTTTACCCCCTTGCTTAGTAACGACGGCGCAGGAGAAGGCGGCAAATGCATAACATTGCTCTCTGCACTTTTATATATTTACGTTTTTTTGAACCGTTCGTTTTGTTTACAAAGCTTCGGTACATAACGGCTTCACCGGTTCTAACTCTATATCGATATCAACTCTATAGCGGTTTACAATAGCTTTCGCAAATGGCTTTCCCTACTCATTTATGCGCGTGCGCGGCACATTATTTCTTCAGCACGGCCGCGCACGTGAGCAGGGAACATTGGTCAACACTCTAGTATTGTTAATTCTGTTTACTTTTCCAAACACTAGCCTTGGATACTTAGGCCCTTAATGAAGTGAGTTCATGTGAAGGGGGGGGGGGGGGGCAGGTCTGAAAGCTATCTAAGCTGAAGCCTATATCACTGAAAGGAAGCGTGCTTAGCAGATATGCTATTTCCTTTTTGGATAGTAAACATAGTTATTTTAGTTACAATCAATGTCTTTTATATTTTGGGAAGAAAATGATAGGCATAGGTGTGTGCACTCTGTAGTTTCTTTAAAGTAGACATATTATATTCACAAGTTTAAATAGTCTAGCCAGACAAATATGAGCATGCCATGACACGTCTCTAAAATGGTCCTAATGCCCACTCGAGGAATTGAAATATACATATATAGAGAATAGAGTCATTCAGTCAGTGGGAGAATGATTTGTTTATGTTGTGAGCCAGTACACACAATAGCAGGAGTGAATGTGATGAATAAACATTCTTACTTCTGTATGTCGGTGATAAGCCACCATGCCCAGGCCCAGCCGCCCACTGTATAGCTCTTCTCATCAGAGCCACAGCAGCCACCTGAGAAAATAAACACGGCATATTTAGCACAAATACACATTCCACACTAATCTCACTTTTAAACTCAAACATGCTTCTGTATTCTAGAATGGCAATCTAACATTAAAGCGGATACTTTGTTAATAAATATTCATTTTAAATTGTCTTCAAAAAATCAAACCACATTTTTCCATTGTAAAAATCTAATTCAGCCCATTTCACAGTTTATTGGTAAGTCACCACTTTCACCATGTAACGGTGGTGACACCCGGATATACACTTTTAACACTTTGTTCAGGTGCCAGACAGAAATAGCTGTCAAATTTAAATTTTCCCAAATAACTTTAAAGCCCCCAGTTACATACAGCAATGAATCACAAAAAAGGAGGAGAGAAAAAACAAACAAAATGAATTGTCAATTCTCAAAAATGTATTTAATAACAAAGAAAAGTTCAGAGAACACCCCCCCCAAAAATGGTGCATAGTTATGAGCAACATGACTCACATGAGTCCAAATACCAGAGTAAAGAAAAACTTTGAATGCAAAGATAACACAACATATCAATCATTTCAGAGCAATTTTCCTGAGCATTTATTTTTTTGTTGCTGAGCAAAACTTTTCCCTATTGGGCAGACATTTTGGCAAAAAACTTTCTTTATACCAGAGCTGTACAGCACATACACAAAAAAGTGTGTAACTTTTAACTTTAATGTGCTATTTATATTTGATTTGACCCTTGATGTAACTAAATGAGGCACATTTTAGGTTACCTGAGAAAACATTTTTAACATTGCTGTGTTACCAAGAAATTCTATTAAAAAATACATTTAAATCTAGCTTAAAAACGTATTTGTTTGACAAGGCTTATAATCTGTATTAACACTTTCCTGCCTTACATTTTATTGTTTTTTATTATACTTTGTGTATTTTTAAGTAAATGTGTTTTTGTGTTTTCATTTTTTATTTTGTTGTAAAGCACATTGGACAACCATGGGTTGTAATTAATGGTGCTATAGCTATATAAATAAATTTGCCATTGCCATTGCCATTTAATACAAAAAATACAAAAATCATTAAAAAAAATCTTATGCAGGACAGTTCAATTCTTTATAATATAATATAATATAATATAATATAATATAATATGAAAAAGTGAAGCAGTTATTGTTCACTAATTCCCTTTTTGAGGTCAATTATTTATTAGGCTTAATATAATATAATATAATAAATAGGTTACAACAGGGCTAAAAGCACACCTTAAGAAAAAATTTGCTTTTCACTATACCCATGATGTATGATTGCAGAAAAAATATTTTTGTTTGTATTGAACATTTATGGAGCAACATATTTTGTGTGAAAATAAATCATACATGTAGTTTATTTTGTTTAAAAATCTTATAAATGTATTTGGTGGCAAGGGGGGCCTTTTACCCTACACACGGGATAAAAGGCTCACCAGCATGGGGCAAAAGGCACACAGTATTGATGTGAAAAACAGCCCCTCAGCATGAGGCTGCTACCATCACACTTTACTTTTGGGACGCTACTCTGCAGGTGACGAGCAGCCCCTGGTTTCCTTCAAACATGATGCTTGGAATTGCGGTTCATCAGACCAGAGATTCTTGTTTCTCAGAGTCTGAGAGTCCTTTAGATGTTTTTTGCAAATTCCAAGTGTGTTTTCATGTGTCTACACTGAGGAGAGGATTGAGTTTGGCCACACCGCTATAAAGACCGGTGGAGTGTTGCAGTGATATTTGTCCTTCTGTAGGTTTCTAATATCTCCACATATGATCATAGAGCTCAACTAGAGTGGCCATCATGTTCTTGGTCACCAGTCTAACCAAAGCCCTTCTCCATCGATTGCTCAGTTTGGCCAGGAGGCCAGCTCTGGGAAGAGTCCTGGTTGTTTCAAACTTCTTCCACTAAGAAAAATGGAGACAACATGCTTCTGCGAACCTTCAATGCAGCAGAAATTTTTCTGAACTCTTCCCCAGATGTGTGGCTTGATGCAATCCTATTTTTGAGCTCAACAGGCAGTTCTTTTGACCTCAGGGCTTGGCGTTTTTGTTCTGATACGCATTTACAGCTGTTAGATCTTTTATTGAGAGGTGTGTGCCTTTCCAAATCATATCCATTCAATTGAATTTGCCACAGGTTAACTTCACTCGAAGTGTAGTAACATCTACAAGTGATATGAATGCTCCTGAGCTTCAACTGTCCCAGATAAGGGTATGAATACTGTAATGGAATCATTTAGCCTAAGTCTTTTTATTTGCAACAAATTTGCAAAGATGTTAAAAATTATTTTTTTTGCTTTACCATTATGGTGTATGGAGTGTAGATTGATGTGGAAAAAAGTAATTAAAAGCATTTTAACATAAGGGAGAAACAAAACAAAATGTGAAAAAAATACCTTTCACAAGGCACTGTATATGATATATTAATATCATACTTTTTAAATATGGTGGTTTCATTATAAACATGGTGATTATCTCTAAGGTGGAAACCCAACTTAATCTATGATATTTACTATCTGAATCTAACCATGTTATGTCAACAAATGGAAAAGTCAGCCAGCTATTTATTATCATGTTAATTAAAGTGCCTTTTGCCCCAACAGCAGGGGCTGAAAATAATTAAGAAGACATTCGTCTCAAAATATATTTAATCATTTTAGCTTTTCTCATTTGCTAAATCTACAACATTTTAAAAAACATAAAATATTAGATCAAATTAGCACAGAATCAACTTTGCGCTGCTGCCCGTGATCGGGTCAAGGATCAGCCAAATTTGCATGTGCATCTTGAAAAGGGGATGTTTTGGAAAGTGCTACGCCAAGTTCTCTTTCATTGCGAAGCATTCACAGTGGGAACTCCTCCCCATTTCCGAAATCCTGAAACATTATATAACGCCAGTACAATAAACTGGCCAATTGTCACTAATTATGCAAATCGCATGCAAATACTGCCAAGCCTGCGGGCAGTATATAATGCAGTCAGAGCGACAATTGCCTCAGAATCTTCTCCTTCACGCTGCCATCGTCAAAGATGCACCTGAAGATAAGACAGCTTCTTCACTGCATCCGATGGCTAGTTCGCCAGGGTCCTAGTGAAAGCTGTTAAGGAGCTTGACCTCAACTGGGATGCTACAGAGTAACATGCCAGGAGTAATCTAAATTCCTGGTACTTCCAGTGGAGCTGTCACCTGGCTGCCTTGAGGAGGAAGGTCCCGTTCTTCCTGGATGTCCACGAGCAGGTGGTGAAGATGTGGTCTACACCCTAGTCGGCACACATCCACTCTTCCACTCAGGCCATGTTCTCCCACGTGGACGAGGCGGAGGCCCATGGCTATGTGTGCATGCCCCCCATCGAGGAGACTGTCGCCACACATCTGTGCCCTTCCTCGGCCATGCTTGGCACAGACTTCAGCCTGCCTTCTAAGCCTTGCAGACTGACCACCCACCGCGCTGACAAGGCTTAAACCTCCGCGGACGAAGCGGCATCCACATTGTATGCAATGACGGTGCTGCAGGTCTTTCAAGCTAAGCTCCTGCAGGCCCTGGACAGCGGCGACATCGACACAGACGTCGTGAAAGACCTGCATGCAGTGACGGACTTCACGCTGATGGTGACAAAACGCTCTGCTCAATCCATCGGTCTTTCCATTGGCTTCATGGTAGTCCTTCACAGGCACCTATGGCTGACCTGATGGACTCTGATCATTCCCTCCGGCCTCTTTGGTGACGCCATGGAGTCAGTTATAGAACAAAAGTGTGCTGAGTCATCTGATACCCCGTCGCACGTGCCATCCACCGTCTACATCACGCTTCTCTTCTGTGCCCCACTCTGCTCAGAGAGCGGCTAAGCAGCCCACCGCATCCTCCATGGTTCCTCAACATGAGCCAGATGTTCACCGCAAGCAGGGGATGAGACCCAGGAAAAGGCGTCATGGACAGAGGAGAAGCCCATGCCATGACAGCGGACTGCCCTAAGCTGCCAAGCCTTCGTCCTGACGGATCGGCCAAGAGGAGGAGAGAGCTCGCTGAAGGCCCAGCCCCCAAGCGCCACATCCTGCATTATGTTCCCCTTGTTCCTGCAGGTGACAAGAAGGTTCATATCCTGCTTGCACAGCCTCTAATTTGTGGTACCCATGAGAGATGTGGGACTCTAGACCTGAAACCCATCAACAAAGCACTTAACAAGCACACGTTCAGGATGACGACTCTGAAGCAGATCCTAGCACAAATCCCTCCCGGGGACTGGTTTGCATCCATAGATCTGAAAGATGCATACGTTCATATTCAGATAGCACCGCGCCACAGACGCTTTCTGAGGTTTCCTTTCAGGGGCACGGCATACCAGTACTCAGTGCTCCTATTCGGGCTGGCTTTAGCCCCATGCATGTTCTCGAAGTGCATAAATGCGGCGCTTTCCCCTCTCAGAGCGAGCAGTATGCGCATTCTAAACTATCTTCTTAGATTTTACACGCCAGTATGTGTGTGAGAGGCGTTCAACACAGATTTTCACTCGATAAACATGCTGACTGAGCGCTTGAGAGTTTCGCTCTACGTCAAGCTATCTGTACAATTTGGATGCGCTCAATGGATCATGTCATGTACTCAATGGATGTGCAGTATGTACCACGCAGCGCACCTGTATTTGACGTACCGTAAACTAGTGTGAAGGCGCACGACTCGCCGTCACTTTACTGATAGCGCTGTGTTTCTCACACATGCAAAGAGAGAGAGCGAGAGTCTTGCATACCACGCTGAATCGACGCGCTACATGTAAACCATATCCTTTGTTGTATTTTCCTGTCAAAATAACAGTTGATTTAGAATTATTCAGCTTTTAAGAACAAGCAGAAGATATGCCAGTTTCTCGGCAGTGGGCGGAGCTAATGCGCGAACAGCTTGCGTTGGCCGGCGTTCATCTATTACCGTCCCTGTTTTGATTTCAGCAAATCAGTTCGAGCGAACGCTGACAACGTGATTAATATTCATGAACCCAGATAATAGTAGTAGTAGTATCTTTTAATAATAATTACTATTACCTATGACCAACAATATTTTAAACACCACCACCAGTCAGTCCTAAGTTCAGTTAAAATGACAAATATGCATTCATTCATGGCTACCAAGTTTTAGTTCTAATCACTAGTTCTATCATTAAATAGTGTTTAATTATCATAATATCATAATATAATGCTTGATTGGCTGAAGTTAAGAGT
>NW_015505654.1:441870-490810 GCF_001515645.1 Sinocyclocheilus grahami
GTGTGTGTGTGTGTGTACCTACTTAACCATATTTTGGGGACAAATTTGTACCCAAAAGTGAGCAAAACCTGACAAAATCGTCAAAAACCTCAATTTGTGGATGTCCTCATTTGTAAAACTGTTATACAAATAAAGTAAACAAAGTTTTTTTTTTACTTTTGAAATTGTAAAAATGCAGAAAGTTTTCTGTGAGGGGTAGGGTTAGGGGTGGGTTTAGGTTAAAAAGTGTATAACTATCTGTATATAAAAACAATCGAAGTCTATGTAATGTCCCCATTTAGATAGCTAAGTGTGTGTGTGTGTGTGTGTGTGTGTAAAATAGTATATCAGTCTGGCGAGTAAACAAAAAAATGTACTAGCCAATGGTGATTATATTGCCAAGGTGTGCGTAGAGGGTTGTTATCAGTGATCTGCCTCAGGAACACCTTCTCCTAGGGGCGCCATTCTCACCCTTTTTATTCACTGCCATCATTATTAACACACGCCTCTTTTATGAAGTAAATGAAAACTAAAGTAAACTTGAGTATCGGCTGCTCTGCTACAACCACCTACAAAAGGTAAAAACCTCATACATGCCTCACCAAACTGGTTTATAAACTGTAAACTGAACAACTTCATCATTATAACATAACCACATGCAATGAAAATCACTGGAAAGCCCCAACTCACAGTTACAGGCTAACCAAACCACTATGGTGGTTAAACTTTTACAGAAATCAGCTCAAGTTAATAATCAACTAGCTGTTTCAAACAAAACAGCTTGTGCATCTGGAATGTCTTACTACATACAGTTCAACAATTTGGGATGTAAGATTTTTTTTTTAAAGAAATTAATACTTTTAATCAACAAGGATGCAACAAAAGTTATGGTTAAAATTATTACCATTTACACAAAAATATTAAGCTGCACAACTGCTTTCAACATTAATAATAAGAAGAAGTGTTTTTGGAGCCCCAAATTAGCATATGAAAATTATTTCTGAAGGATCGTGTGACACTAAAGACTGGAGTAATGGCTGAAATTCAGTTCTGCCATAACAGGAATAAACTACTTTAATAAAATATATTACATATAAAATAGTTATTTTTAAATTGTAATATTTTACAACATTACACATTTATTTTTTCATCAAATAAATACAACATTTAAGCAGAACAGATTTCTTTCAAAAATGTTTAAAAAAATCTTACTGACCCCAAACTGTTGAACTGTTGCGTGTACACGAACAAAGAATTAGGCTACAATTCAGTTAACTTACAAAGGTGGGAGTTGGGACTAGTTTGATTATTTGGGACTAGTTTGAGGTTTACTGAATCCCAAGGCCATAATTTAAACTAAATATGTCTGTTATTGTTTGAACGACAAACAAAATACTCTTCACTCATATAAGTATCATACTTTTCCATCAATAGGGGATTAAATCATACACATCTTTTGGCCAAATGAACATGCACATCCTATTTCATTATGTAAAATGAAGTCTGTTGCTCATGTTGTGATTTGGCTAACAAACTAATGCCATGGGAGGCAAGCAATTAGATGCGTAAGTGTAAAACAGACCTTCCAGTTCTCCAAGATATTCAGTTTATGGAGCAAGATATTTAGGCTACTTGTCTGTGCAAATATAGATATTGTTGGGTCAACCATGACAGCTGAGATAATGTAAGATTGATTAAATTCAGCTGCCAATGTTATAACATTCAGGTCATGTTGCCTGAAGTTTATTTATCAGTCTGGACTCCTGATCTATGCATAACATGATGTGATATAAACAGCTGGGGCCTGTAACCATTAGGTATGTGAGGAAATTCCTCACAAATCTACGTATATGGGTCTGTTCCCTAACATTCAAGTCAGAGGTTGTCTCTCTTCATGCTGCAATGGAGGTACTGGAAACTATTCCAACAAATTCCATGCATGTCATCAGCTATTAGTGTGCAATCCTCAGCTGTTGTTTGAATCACTTGCACAACTGCAGCCAGATCAATCACGTGAGTTGGCCCATTGAAGCTTCTGGCATGTGACTTTATTTCATGAGACATGACCAATGCAGACACAATGTTAAGGCAGATTAAGCAAAGAGGAAGTGACTCTGCAGGAAACTGTTCAGTTAGAAAAAAACTGCAGTTGACATCATTTAAACTAAAAAAACTGGCAAATTCTGTGACAGTGTACAGTTTAGTAGTCTGATATGTGGTGATATGATATGTGGTGATATGATGCCTCTGTTGGGTATATTTGATAAACTATATAAAAGTAGCTATATTGAACAGAGGTATTGACCTTCTTGACTGTATCCAGCAATTAAAATCATACAGTAATATGGTCATTTCGATGTAGTCTATTGATTTAAACTCAATTCATGTAATGAAATAAAACTTTATATTTTGTCCCACATGTGCACTCAATCACATTCCTGCTTGATTTTCCCCATTAAAAATAAATAAATGTAACTTAAAATTGTGAAACCCTGGAACCTTTCTACAACATACCAGGAAGACAACCCTTACGAAAAAGAAGTTTATTCAAGTGTGCTATTAGTATACTTCTTTTAAACTAAAAATAGGAAAGTATACTTTTAGTCTAATGACAAAATCATAGAAATCAGTGCTTTGGACTACGTAGACAAATCTACGTATTTTTACAAACAGGGGCATGCTAAAAGGGATATTGTACAATGAGCAGGAGATCTACCTGTTCCTGGAGATCTAGCTACCTGGTGAGCTCAGTTCCAACCCTGATCAATCACACCTGCCTTTAATTATCAAGTGCTCCTGATTACTTGAGTTAGATGTGTTTGATCAGGGTTGCAGGAACAGGATTTGGCACCCCTGGTCTTGATTGGTACCGTTTCTATTAAACACGACCACTTATTCTGCATTGAGAAAACGTGTTCATACAAAGGCCTTACAACCATGTTATGATTATCTGATCACGTGATATAGACATGGCTTAAACCGATTTATACTCAGATATGGACGTGGCAGCAGCATCACATAGAAATATGTACACAGTCAAAAAGCACAAATACATAAATCGTGTGTTTAATTTAAACAACTATATAAACAATCAATACTCAAGACCAAGAGGATTTAAAGAGAAAAATCGATTTCATTGCGCAAGCACGTCGAAATCGAAAATGAACAGAGCACGAGTGAGGCACAACAGCACAAGACGACTGATGGATTGTATTACTATATTTTCATACAACACAAACCACAACAATGCAACAGGCAAGCACGATTGTCTACCCCACTAACTGTTGCTCGACTGAAACGCTTGAGAAAGTAAGCTTTAATTGCAGTTACACTGTCGAATAAAATACATTTATGATGATTTACATACACGTTCTACGTTAGCTACATTTCAGATGAATATAATAAACGTGAAAAGCGGGCTGCTTTGAGAAAAACTGAAGGCAGTTGATAGGATATGTTACCTGAAACCACCAAGGCTTCGTTTGGTCCTACCGTGTGGCAATTTCCCATGTTTTTCCTGCCCAACGCCTTTAAAAAGCTATTCAGAACGTGAGATTACTTCCTTTTTTCCCAACGACGACGGAACAGTGTATTAAAGACAGTCAGATACAACGACAAGACTCTCAGTGTAGTCTAGTGTACACCATATTCCTTCTGATTTCTGCTCGCATGCAGCAGCAGTCACCGCCCTTTCAGAGACATGACGACTGACTGTTACGACAATACACGCTACATTTGTGTTATTCTTCGATATTCCAGTAGAGGGCGCCATAGGATTTTAAATGAGCCTAAACTCCAGAGTTACTACATTTTGTCATTCCAGATCTTTTGCAAAAACATTCAATACAATGCTTTCACGACTATTTAAAGGGTTTGGTTTAGGCTTTTTATATTAATTATAGTTGACTACTTGTCCCTCAGTGCTTGACAAGCTCACATCAAAGGCAATAAGTCAACTTTACCCATGATTTATATTTATTTATTTATTGAATGCTGGTTCATTTTTTGAAGAAATTCCAGGACATAAGTAACCACCTAGCACATAAAAATGTGAAATTGGTTACGTCCTTATCTGACCTTTTTGATACCTTTTGAGCTGATGTTTTCTTGGCTTCATGCTCAGATGCATTTTTCTTCTCTTGCTGTAAATCAGTGCTAGGCAGCAATGTGCTCACCTTCCACCCAGAGCTTACCATCACAGCAGTGGTTCTCTGCTTTACGTTTCATAGAAAAGAGAAAGACATATCAGATAAACATTCAAAATTAAAGTCTTGAGCTTGAGCCCTATATCTTGGATTTAGAAGACACTTTAACCCAAAGTGACTTACAAATGGGGAACATCACAAGCAATTTGTAATAAGTCAACATGTCTCTATAGTACATAATGCCAAATTAAAGTAGCCTATAAACTGCATTAGTACACAGAACTGAGGTAAAATGAAAGAAAAAAGAGAGAGAACTTTTTTAACAGCAAGCCAAGTCTGTTTATACCTCATATTTTACATTAAGGGATTAAGTGTATACATGCACTTCATGGATCTGCTTTTGACACATGTAATATCTTGTTTATGAAAATTAATAACCTGAGGAGCTTGAGGAATCTACATTTTGATTGTGTGGTTTTCATAATATGTTATTCAAACATAATCTGTGCAGACTTGTCAACACTGACTAAAATGTAATCAGGCTGAAAGCTGCAGAGCACCATCCTTTTATGTTTATGGATGATGGTTGGATTAACACTTACAATATCAAAGTGTTGGGGATGGAATATTAATTTCCTTTTTTTTAGCTTAAGGGAAACCAGCCAGGATGATGCCTTCCATCGCCACTCCTCTTGGTCCCATGTAATTACATATCTGGACAGTCATAACAGTATCATAACATACATATCAGATGAGAGGCATGGCCCTCAACAGTTAAGCTTTGTTGTTGCCTGGAATGAGATAATATTCCAAAACCAAAGCATTCCCCTAAACACTTGGTGTTTTATTATTCAAGTCAAAAATGTATATTAAATAATGAATAATAGCTTAATATCAGCCTTCACAAATGCTTATTTGGAAGTTGCATTGTTTAGCTTTGCTTTCAACACTCAAAAAATATGGTTCTTTAAAGATTCTTTACTTGTAGTATTGGTTCTATTTAGAATCATATCGTCCTGAAGAACACTTTTATGCTGAAATGGTTCTTAAAGTGAGATTACTTCCTTTTTTCCCAACGACGACGGAACAGTGTATTAAAGACAGTCAGATACAACGACAAGACTCTCAGTGTAGTCTAGTGTACACCATATTCCTTCTGATTTCTGCTCGCATGCAGCAGCAGTCACCGCCCTTTCAGAGACATGACGACTGACTGTTACGGCATTACACGCTACATTTGTGTTATTCTTCGATATTCCAGTAGAGGGCGCCATAGGATTTTAAATGAGCCTAAACTCCAGTTACTACATTTTGTCATTCCAGATCTTTTGCAAAAACATTCAATACAATGCTTTCACGACTATTTAAAGGGTTTGGTTTAGGCTTTTTATATTAATTATAGTTGACTACTTGTCCCTCAGTGCTTGACAAGCTCACATCAAAGGCAATAAGTCAACTTTACCCATGATTTATATTTATTTATTTATTGAATGCTGGTTCATTTTTTGAAGAAATTCCAGGACATAAGTAACCACCTAGCACATAAAAATGTGAAATTGGTTACGTCCTTATCTGACCTTTTTGATACCTTTTGAGCTGATGTTTTCTTGGCTTCATGCTCAGATGCATTTTTCTTCTCTTGCTGTAAATCAGTGCTAGGCAGCAATGTGCTCACCTTCCACCCAGAGCTTACCATCACAGCAGTGGTTCTCTGCTTTACGTTTCATAGAAAAGAGAAAGACATATCAGATAAACATTCAAAATTAAAGTCTTGAGCTTGAGCCCTATATCTTGGATTTAGAAGACACTTTAACCCAAAGTGACTTACAAATGGGGAACATCACAAGCAATTTGTAATAAGTCAACATGTCTCTATAGTACATAATGCCAAATTAAAGTAGCCTATAAACTGCATTAGTACACAGAACTGAGGTAAAATGAAAGAAAAAAGAGAGAGAACTTTTTTAACAGCAAGCCAAGTCTGTTTATACCTCATATTTTACATTAAGGGATTAAGTGTATACATGCACTTCATGGATCTGCTTTTGACACATGTAATATCTTGTTTATGAAAATTAATAACCTGAGGAGCTTGAGGAATCTACATTTTGATTGTGTGGTTTTCATAATATGTTATTCAAACATAATCTGTGCAGACTTGTCAACACTGACTAAAATGTAATCAGGCTGAAAGCTGCAGAGCACCATCCTTTTATGTTTATGGATGATGGTTGGATTAACACTTACAATATCAAAGTGTTGGGGATGGAATATTAATTTCCTTTTTTTTAGCTTAAGGGAAACCAGCCAGGATGATGCCTTCCATCGCCACTCCTCTTGGTCCCATGTAATTACATATCTGGACAGTCATAACAGTATCATAACATACATATCAGATGAGAGGCATGGCCCTCAACAGTTAAGCTTTGTTGTTGCCTGGAATGAGATAATATTCCAAAACCAAAGCATTCCCCTAAACACTTGGTGTTTTATTATTCAAGTCAAAAATGTATATTAAATAATGAATAATAGCTTAATATCAGCCTTCACAAATGCTTATTTGGAAGTTGCATTGTTTAGCTTTGCTTTCAACACTCAAAAAATATGGTTCTTTAAAGATTCTTTACTTGTAGTATTGGTTCTATTTAGAATCATATCGTCCTGAAGAACACTTTTATGCTGAAATGGTTCTTTGTGTTAGCGTTTAGGCTTCTCTACTCCCACCTTTTTGTTTTTCAAATCATTATCTCTCAAAGCTCCTCATTACTGATTTTCTGCAGCTATCCAACAACACAGACGATCAACACACTCTCAACAAGTATATGATTTCATTCTTAAATTTAAATACAAATTTAACTTTAAAATTGTAACTGGTTTCCAAACAAACATGTTCTTTTCTCTTTTTAGTTTTTTGGTCACATGTAAGTGTGAGCAGCTCTGTTAAGCTGAGGACACTGCTCTCCTCTTCTCCACTAAGTAACAGCGATACTGAATTTATAATCCATATTGTTAGATTTTTTTTTTTTTATTACTTGGGTTTATGCAGAATCATACCCAGTCTCACACACACACACACACACACACACACACACACACACCTGTGACGATATTTCACTGGAACTTGGTCTTCATCACATCTATTTTCTGATTCTATTTTGTGTTTTTCTTCTTTATGTATTTATTCATGTTCATTGTCAATTGTCATTTATTAATATACTCTGCTAATAACTGTTGTTTAGTGCATTGACATTTTTTGCTACAATTTCACGTCAAAAAAAGTACATAATTCACACAACATGCAGTTGTTGTTGTTTTAATGTAAAACCCTAAAGAAGCTACAAGATATGGTAAATAGAGAGGCAATTTTTTAAATAATATTAATAATACTAATATTAATTACATAAATATACTAATGTAACAATATTAATGAAAATAAACAGTAATTAAAAAGGTTTTTACAACACCATTAAGGTCCTATATAGCACTTTCAAAGCATGGATCTTTATGGAACCTTATAAAAAGGGTTCTGCTCTCTATTATAGAGCAGTGGTTCTGCTATTATTACAAGCAAAAGAACCCTTTTCTGGTACTGTTTTGCGTCGCTTCACCAATTTGCATTTTCAGTTCTAGATGTAGACTTATCATTTAGACTTAATGTGCAAATTTAAATTAATTTTTTTAATGGAATGTTCACATTTAGATTTAATAATTACATTTTATTTCTTCCAAACAGGCTACTTTTTATTGTTTTCGGCTTTTCATATCACTGCTGTGCTGATGACACTCAACTCTACCTCTCATTCCATCCTGATGATCCGACGATAGCTGCTCGCATCTCAGCTTGTCTAACAGACATTTCTTGCTGGATGAAGGACCATCCCCTTCAACTCAACCTGGCCAAGACAGCACTGCTTGTGGTTCCAGCAAACCCATCGTTTCATCACAATTTTACCATCCAGTTAGGCACATCAACCATAACTCCTTCAAAAACAGAAACCTTGGAGTTATGATTGATGATCAACTGACTTTCTCAGACCACATTGCTAAAACTATTTACAACACCATTAAGGTCCTATATAGCACTTTCAAAGCATGGATCTTTATGGAACCTTATAAAAAGGGTTCTGCTCTCTATTATAGAGCAGTGGTTCTGCTATTATTACAAGCAAAAGAACCCTTTTCTGGTACTGTTTTGCGTCGCTTCACCAATTTGCATTTTCAGATCTAGATGTAGACTTATCATTTAGACTTAATGTGCAAATTTAAATAAATTTTTTTAATGGAATGTTCACATTTAGATTTAATAATTACATTTTATTTCTTCCAAACAGGCTACTTTTTATTGTTTTTGGCTTTTCATATCACTGCTGTGCTGATGACACTCAACTCTACCTCTCATTCCATCCTGATGATCCGACGATAGCTGCTCGCATCTCAGCTTGTCTAACAGACATTTCTTGCTGGATGAAGGACCATCACCTTCAACTCAACCTTGCCAAGACAGCACTGCTTGTGGTTCCAGCAAACCCATCGTTTCATCACAATTTTACCATCCAGTTAGGCACATCAACCATAACTCCTTCAAAAACAGAAACCTTGGAGTTATGATTGATGATCAACTGACTTTCTCAGACCACATTGCTAAAACTGTCCAGTCCTGCAGATTTGCTTTATACAACATTAGGAAGATCAGACCCTTTCTTTCAGAACATGCTTCACAACTCCTTGTTCAAGCTCTTGTTCTGTCCAAGCTGGACTATTGCAATGCTGTCTTGGCAGGTCTTCCAGCCAGTTCTATCAAACCTTTACAATTAATCCAGAACGCGGCAGTAAGATTAATCTTTAATGAGCCGAAAAGAATGCACGTCACACCTCTGTTCATCAGTTTGCACTGGCTACCAATAGCTGCTCACATAAAATTCAAGACATTAATATTTGCCTACAAAACCACCACTGGCTCTGCACCCCTTTACCTAAATTCATTACTTCAAACTTATGTGCCCTCTAGAAGCGTGCGTTCTGCAAGTGAACGTTGCTTTATTGTGCCATCCCAAAGAGGCACAAAATCACTTTCACAGACATTTAAATGAACTGTTCTCTCCTGGTGGAATGACCTGCCCAACTCAGTCCGAGTAGCTGAGTCCTAAGCAATCTTCAAGAATCAGCTAAAAACACATCTCTTCCATCTTTATTTGCCCCTCTAACTCTAGCACTCTCTATTCTAATTCTATTCTTTAAAAAAACTTGCCCCTTTTAGACTTGCACTCTATTCATTTACTGCTTGTTTTCTTTAAGGTCTCTAATCTTTTTGTATTCTATTTGTTTTCTTTTTATTTATTATGCAATTAACAAAAGCAAAAAAGGCCTCTAACACTAGCTTTCTCTATTCTTTTTCTATTCTATGTGTTTTCTTTTTATTTATTATATGATAAAAAAAAAAAACTTGTGTATTGCATTAAGCTAACTGAGACTTGTTATAGCACTTGCATATCATTGCTCTCTTGTTGATTTTGATTGCTTCCATTGTCCTCATTTGTAAGTCGCTTTGGATAAAAGTGTCTGCTAAATGACTAAATGTAAATGTATGTAAATGTTTTTATTTTTGTTTATTTTTAATTTATGCTCCATAGAATGACTATAAGTAAAAAAAAAAAAAACAATACTGCAATGTCACAAAAGCTTTATTTTGCATGACTGTAAATATTACACTCTGTAATCAGGCAACAGTGTACAACAGTGATTAGTGATCATATTTATCAGATTTACATTTCAATATAAATTTCAGTTCAAGATTGGTCATAAGGATGTTGGCTACTGATTGTAGGCTGCTAATATCATATGTTCTTCACTTAACAATTTCTCATATGGATTCATATTTCAGGCTATTTCTTCTGCAGGCTCCTAAAAATAATCAGAAACAGTTGATAGTGAGTCTTCTCTGCTTATTAAGTATAAACAAGAGAAGTATTCATATTGTATTTCTCACTCTGCAGGTCTGTGGTGTTTGCTTCTTTTATAAGTTGTGGACATCAAGTATAAACAAAATATAAAAATATTAAAGGGTTATACTAACCTCTTTTCAACAGCCTTCATGATGTATTTCTGCGTGAATTTAGATTCTGGATTCAAGCATTTCTGCTCTGTACTATTTTTCAGAGTAACACTACAGAAGACAAAATAAGCTGCATGATTATTTATGTCATTCAACATATTTAAACAGAGATGTACAATATTTATGTAAATAACGGTATGTGCTCACACAATCTCCTGGGTTTTACAAGAGTGACTTGGTGGTATGATTTCAACCTTCTCAATCAGTTTTGGAGAAACCATGTTTACACCTTTGCCAGCACAAAAACACCTGCCCTTTGGAGCTCTAGCCTGACCTGGAAGAAAAAAACAGAGCATTTTACCATTATCTACAACAGCCTGCCATGCAAAAAAGGTTTCACAATATAAACGCAAAACATCAAAAACTTGAATATTTGCATTTCTTCAATCTGCAAAGTTCAGAGATCAAACTCACCTTTCACCTCTACAACAAGCAGGCAGCCTAGAATAACCACAGCTGTAATGATTTTCATAATGTTGATCTTCTGTTTTCACCTCCCTAATGGCTGGTTAATGAAGTTGTGGATGATTAAGTTCAGCTGCTTTATTTTTATGTTTTTATAAGGGATTTTCCCTCCCTGAGATTTTTTCAGTTTTTGTTTCTATAGTCCAGCATCTGTACTTGCCTAGTTTCCCAGAAACACTTTCTTTTCATGCAGTCTTGACCTTTCCAAGAATGAGGAAGGAATCATTCAAATGATATTTTTCTTTTGTCAATATTAGACTATAATTACAATAAAATTGCAATTAGATTGCATGATAATTATAATAATAATGTGTATTAAATGACACAATGTTTATGCTTTTTAATGTTTTAATGCTTTTCGTTGCAATAACAATGTAATATTGCAATTATAGTCTAATAGACTATAATTGCAATATTACACTATTATTGCAATGAAAAGCATTAGGCCATTAAAACATTTTTAAAAAGTATCACTGTGTCATTTAATACACATTTTAATTATGGATTTAAAGACAGTCTGTGTATTAGTAGTGGGGACTTCCGGTGACTCTTTATGCAGGTTTGAATAGTTTTTCAATAGATTTGTTAAAAAAAACACTACATTCAGGTACAACACAAGTGTGATTGAGTGAGTCAGTGAATCATTTACTCAACCGAATCTTTCAACAACCTGGGTCATAGCTGGACCTTATTTACTGTTGCACAAGCCCCATTGAAATGCCACTGTGCTCTAGTAAAATATTACTGAAACCCTTGCCTGACAATGGAGATGACTGTATACCAACCTAAGAATCTTTTTGAATTATGTACATAAATAATTATGTAATGTGTGTTTTCTATCAGCTGTTTTGAATCCGAACTTAGATGCCAGATGGTGATTGAATCAGTCTGTCAAATGGGTTTGCAAAAAGGTCTGAGATTGTTAGTAACGGGATGTTTTATATGTGTATTTCTGCGTGAATTTAGATTCTGGATTCAAGCATTTCTGCTCTGTACTATTTTTCAGAGTAACACTACAGAAGACAAAATAAGCTGCATGATTATTTATGTCATTCAACATATTTAAACAGAGATGTACAATATTTATGTAAATAACGGTATGTGCTCACACAATCTCCTGGGTTTTACAAGAGTGACTTGGTGGTATGATTTCAACCTTCTCAATCAGTTTTGGAGAAACCATGTTTACACCTTTGCCAGCACAAAAACACCTGCCCTTTGGAGCTCTAGCCTGACCTGGAAGAAAAAAACAGAGCATTTTACCATTATCTACAACAGCCTGCCATGCAAAAAAGGTTTCACAATATAAACGCAAAACATCAAAAACTTGAATATTTGCATTTCTTCAATCTGCAAAGTTCAGAGATCAAACTCACCTTTCACCTCTACAACAAGCAGGCAGCCTAGAATAACCACAGCTGTAATGATTTTCATAATGTTGATCTTCTGTTTTCACCTCCCTAATGGCTGGTTAATGAAGTTGTGGATGATTAAGTTCAGCTGCTTTATTTTTATGTTTTTATAAGGGATTTTCCCTCCCTGAGATTTTTTCAGTTTTTGTTTCTATAGTCCAGCATCTGTACTTGCCTAGTTTCCCAGAAACACTTTCTTTTCATGCAGTCTTGACCTTTCCAAGAATGAGGAAGGAATCATTCAAATGATATTTTTCTTTT
Source organism: Sinocyclocheilus grahami (assembly GCF_001515645.1). Lineage (NCBI taxonomy): Eukaryota > Metazoa > Chordata > Actinopteri > Cypriniformes > Cyprinidae > Sinocyclocheilus > Sinocyclocheilus grahami. The sequence goes on from NW_015505654.1 coordinate 454,245, forward strand.
GTCAATATTAGACTATAATTACAATAAAATTGCAATTAGATTGCATGATAATTATAATAATAATGTGTATTAAATGACACAATGTTTATGCTTTTTAATGTTTTAATGCTTTTCGTTGCAATAACAATGTAATATTGCAATTATAGTCTAATAGACTATAATTGCAATATTACACTATTATTGCAATGAAAAGCATTAGGCCATTAAAACATTTTTAAAAAGTATCACTGTGTCATTTAATACACATTTTAATTATGGATTTAAAGACAGTCTGTGTATTAGTAGTGGGGACTTCCGGTGACTCTTTATGCAGGTTTGAATAGTTTTTCAATAGATTTGTTAAAAAAAACACTACATTCAGGTACAACACAAGTGTGATTGAGTGAGTCAGTGAATCATTTACTCAACCGAATCTTTCAACAACCTGGGTCATAGCTGGACCTTATTTACTGTTGCACAAGCCCCATTGAAATGCCACTGTGCTCTAGTAAAATATTACTGAAACCCTTGCCTGACAATGGAGATGACTGTATACCAACCTAAGAATCTTTTTGAATTATGTACATAAATAATTATGTAATGTGTGTTTTCTATCAGCTGTTTTGAATCCGAACTTAGATGCCAGATGGTGATTGAATCAGTCTGTCAAATGGGTTTGCAAAAAGGTCTGAGATTGTTAGTAACGGGATGTTTTATATGCAGAAAACAAAAAGAGTGGCAGGATGAGGTGAATTTTTACCTAGAATCTTTTGTAGGAAACAAAATTTCTAGCATTATCAGCTATGAAGCAGCTCTTTATTGCGCATGCAGCTTGTGAATGACTCTGCTCGACAGGCAAAGACCATTTATATCCATCCAATAGTATGAAAAAAAGTATCAAAATATGGGGACATGTTTTTGATGAGGGTATATGCCCAATTCAGAAAGAAATGCTAGAAATATTCCTGTGACATTTGAATCTGCTATGGCTTAGTTTCAAACTATTTTTCTTAGCTGATGAATAATAATCAAAAGTAACTGACTATATTGTATCTAAAATATACGTCACTCAATAATAATTCCTTATTTTCATATTTACATTGCGCTGTTGTTGTTCTGAATATCAGCCTGCGGCCTTGTGCAGACAGCTGAATCACAGTGTGGTGATGTAAACCACAAACTAGTACACAGACCAACATTTCTTTTAAAAATAGAGCTTAATAGAAGTCAGTGGTTAGTGGCTCTCACTACCCTTTTAATTTACATTGCATGTTCTATTTAAAGTCTGATAAAAAAACAGTGATCTGTTGAAATTTGGAAATGCTGACATACACAAATTACTTCAATATGGGAAAAACATGTATAAGAGTAGTATAACTGGTATAAACACAGCTGTTTTTCAGGCATATCAATATAGTAGAGAATATAGATAGATAGATAGATAGATAGATAGATAGATAGATAGATAGATAGATAGATAGATAGATAGATAGATAGATAGATTGATAGATTACGGGTATGGGGTCTCAATGTCTGCTGTATACAATGAAAAAATAAGAGTGAACACTAATTGCTTCATTAGTGTTGATTTGTAGTATTCACTCTATTTCATCACATTCTACAAGATGAAATGTAAACTGTCAGATATAAAATATCAAATGACTGATGATGATCTGTTTGCAGAATAGAGCAGAGAATGAGTGATCACCTCCTCTCTTCCTTTTTCAAGAGAGACTCATTTGTTTAAACTCTTTGTTCCATTAATGATGAGGCAACTAACAATAGTTAGAGCAGAAGTTCCCATGTTTAAGGTTTATTTTTTTTTATTATTTTTAACAGCTTCTTCTGATCACAGTTAGAAGTAGTTTAGTCTAGAATTTGGAATGGATGGAATGGATTTGATGGAAATGTAGCTTGCATGTCCTTTTCAGTTGATTGATTTATCTAGTGCAGTGGCAATCTTACGGTGGCCGTAAAGTGCAAAGCAAATCACAATTCTGAAAACAAAATAACAAATTACAAACGCAAATGCAAGTCTAAAAATCAAAATAACAATTCAGAAAGCACAACAACAATTCAAAAAACATTATAACAAGTCAGAAAACACAATGACAAATTCGAAAAACAAAATAGCATGTCAGAAAACACAACGACAAATCTGAAAACAAATGAACAGGTCAGAAAACACAACGACAATTCAGACAAACCGGAAGAGGTAGGTATAGTTTGAGACAGCGCCATTGGTTTGGGATCACTCACCGCTGACTGGATGAGACATCTGTCAATCAACGTATACAGAGAAGAACCAGCCGAAGAACAGCAGAGTCGTGGTAGAAAGTTCGGAGATGGTAGTAAAGTAGTTCAGTTTAAATGTATTGTATTAATTGCCCTTACTATGGAATAATTTTGCTTTCTGACTTGTTATTTTGTTTTCGAATTTGTCATTGTGTTTTCTGACTTGTTATAATGTTTTCTGAATTGTTGTTGTGCTTTCTGAGTTGTTATTTTGTTTTTTAGACTTGCATTTGCGTTTGTAATTTGTTATTTTGTTTTCAGAATTGTGATTTGCTTTGCACTTCTCTGCCACCGTACAATCTATTTTAGTTTGCACTGGCAAAAGTCTTTCTGCTAGCCAGATCTGTCAAAAATAGCTGCTTATAACTGAGACACTTGTTTACAATAGTTGCAATCTTTAAAGCTTTATTGAGTTCCCCCATCTCAGACCTCGTGTTTTACACACCAATGGGACTATTGCTTTTTGTAAATGGAGATGCATTTTCACTCAGAATGTCAGAATGCAAGAACTGCTCTGAAAGGTCAGAAGATGTAATAGATAAAAAAAGCTTTATTTGACAACTTTGTGGACAATGAAAATACAATCATACAGCAAATTATAGAAAGACTGTACATATGACACATTGTTCAGTGGTTCTATTAAAATATGTTACCCAGTGGTCACATAAAAATAATTGAATCAGCTTAGACATTAGGAAATATTTAGTTTTTTTCTAAATTGAACTCCAACTTATTAGGCAGAATATTAATACATCTTAAGTCAGTGAAGTCATTTGAAGGATGTTGGTGCTGATGATGATGTCATGGTGTTCTTCAGGGGCACAGAGACAGTTGTACTGTGTGGCACAGTCTGCTGGCTCCTGTGAAGATCAGAAATCATTTAAATTTAGTTAATTTTCCCATTAATTAATTCCTTTTTTTAAATTACCACGTGTCTCTCTCTGCCACACAAATCTACGTCTTTGCATTAACTATGAATGTGAAGCATGAGTAATATACTTAAAGCAGACATTCTCACCTCTTTTCAATAGCCTTTATGATGACATTTTGAGTGAATTTTGACTCTGGATTCATGCATTTCCGTCCTGCACCATTCTTCAGAGTCACACTATGAAAGAACAAAAGCAATAAGCCAAGTCTTACTCGTGATTGTTTTACAGTTGATGAATTAATTGAAAATGAAAATGAATCAATGTATACAAATGTAGGCTATGCTTACATAATCTCATGTTTGCGACAAGATGGACTTGGAGGGATGATTTCAACTTTCTCAATGTTCCTCACTAAAACCATGTTTGCACCTTTGTCTGCACAGAAGCACCTGCCCCTTGAAGACCTGTCCTGTCCTGGAAGAGAAATGTCATATATTTCATTAGAGTCTATTAACTGCAAAACATTACCATAAACAAATGTACATTCTAAAGATATGCCGAGGCTCTTGATCTGCGATTCTCAGAGCTCAAACTCACCTTTTACCCCAACAGCGATCAGGCAGGCGAGAAGAACAAAAGCTGCAATAGTCTTCATTGTTTTCTTGTTCTCGATGAACTGTGCTTGTGTTATGTCTGGGTCAGTGAGATTATGACTGAAGGACTTCAGGAGTTCATTTAAATACTGTAGGATCAGGGCTTTCCCCTTAGTTTTAGTTCCCATTTTTAGGTTTCAATACTCCGTCTTCCTCTCTTTTTTCTCTTTTTATTGCGATTTCTCGGAAGCACTGTCCTTAACCCTTATGGAGAGAAGCCTTGATTTAGAGCACCTTGAGTGTAACTTTCCACGAATGAGGAAGGAAATGTTGCTTAATTAGACTGGAATATTTGTGCGAATTATGATTTGGTAGGAGTACTACTAGACGTTAGGCTAAAACATGAAAGTGAAAAACTCTTGGGGCATTTCAGATATTTTGTAAACATTTCAATTGATTGAATTTGATGCCTTTTATTGTCTGTTTTTAAATACATGACAATCTGTTGTATACATTTTGTGCATAAATAAATTAACAATACACAGAAATATAGAAAATGCACATTAAACCTACTTATTAACACAATCTTTTGCAATTATTTTAATGCTAATGAACCATTGTTTGAAAGAAAAAAGACTGCAGGTAAAACACACAGATACACCCAAGTAGCACCCAACAATTTCTAAGCATTCAATCTGGCTGAATCCTGCTGATTTAGTAGTTTATAGCTACACTTTGAAGTTGTAGTTTGTTTCATTTATGACTGATTACTAACTGTATGTACTGTATCAGCTTACTCGAAAATCAAGTTTTATAATCATTCTTAATCACCCTCTCTCTTCAACCACCAACATCCCTATCTGCTAGGACATTATCACATTTTTTTTTTTTACAGATTTTTTTTTCTTGCAGGGTAGTTTTCCTGAAGAGGTCTCCCATTCAAGTCCTAACAAGACCCAACCTTGCTTAGCGGGAGAGTATTAGCTGTGGGTCATCATTAAAGTAAATTTTCAATGTAGTAACCGAAAGGTTTTTTAACACTATAGTTCAGCCAAGCCACTAACCACCAATGAAAAAATTAAAATGCCTCTAAGCTTACTCTAAAAGAAATTGAATGGATCTATTGCCACAACTTAAATAAATGCATAATTGCAAATAAAAAATAAAAAAATCTAATTTATTGATTTACTTGAACCTTTATGAAAAGTTATATTGACATAATAATGTTAATCATTACATCTATTTAATATTGTATATAAACTCAAATTTCTGTCAATTTCTGTTATTTTATATATTTTTTGACATGTTAGTGTTTAATACTGTTGTGTTCTACATTAAAAAAAAGTTTCTGTTATGTTGAAGTTTTTCTGGTTAACATTTCTGAAGAGTAGTGCTCATGGTTAGGTTGTAATGTAAAAACTGTATTGACTCTTTGATGACTGCCAGTGAACATATTTTACTTCATTAAATGCACTTGATAATTAAGTTACATTTAGCATGTGATATACTAGCCACAACGTTTTTTAGCAAGTTGATAAAATTTACAAATATTTACATTTACCTATTCAACGCAAATTCTATACAGTAATTTTTGGACTGTGAAATAAAAAATAAAAAAAATGACCCATTTCCATCATCACAAAGTGTGGCTGGGATCTTCTGGTTTTGCTGGTGTGCTTGTGGATGTTGAATTTATTTGTGAAGGCACTGAGAAACCACAAACAAGGATGTGGGACAAAACATGCATTTTCTGTGGAAGATGGTCAGTTGTTTTCACTGCCTCTTTATTTTCAAGCCTGTCTAAACAACATTTGTGACATCTGATGTAAAAAGATGCTAACTTAAATACTGGCCATAAATGTGTGTGAGTTATTTGTCCAGTATAAATGAGTTATTCTCTTAAGCATTCCTGGGCTGTTTTTTAATTTGAGATAATTTGAGGATAAGCTGGCAAAAACCAAACCTTTAGGAAAAGTTTCCAGACAAAAATGTCTGGGTTATGCCATATGATTTTATGGCATGTACAACACTTAATGTAAAGCAAGTAATGTTTGTTTGCAGCTTATTAAATATTTTAATTTTCTAATGATGAAATTCAGTGACTAATTAGAGTTCTGATGTTGAAAAACCAAAGAGTTTAAGACATAAACAAACCACAAATCAGGTCATTAGAGAAAACTTCTCTTTTCACTGGAATTTCATCAAATGTTTTCACTGCCTTTTTCTTTATATAGGATCTTAACCAGACATTATGTTGAAGTCAGCTAATGACAATTATAAAAAATGAAAGCAAAACTGAAAAAAAAAAAAATGAAAACTGAAACTTTGAGAAATCTGGAAATGCCACTTCAACTGCTACATATTATTGAAAAATAAATTAGAATGATTATGCATGCACAATATAATATACAAAGTTACTTTTTTATTATAGACTTTTTCATTATCTGAGTTATGAAATAATAAACTTTATGCACTGTCTATTAAACCATTTTTTAATAATAAGATGAGGTCGATCCATATTTTGTCTTGTTGTGGAGTTAGTTTTCCTCAAACTCAATATATGAACACTTGTATTCGTTGTCTTCTTACTTTGGAATTGTAAGTACTGACTCTTCAGAAAACACTCAGACTCTCAAATAGCTGTAATAGTGACATTTTAAGCTTTAAAGCTAATCTACGTTGTCTGGGACAGCTGGACAGTCTTTAGTAATAAGGTAGACAGGGTAAGGTTTTGGCCCAGTTGTTTCTGCTCTTTTTATTATGTCATATAATAACTAGAAAAATCACTTTGGACCCCTCACATTCAGCCCACTTCCTCTTTGAACATCTGGCAGGCGCTACAGAGCAGAACAGCCAGGCATAAAAACAACTTTTCCCCTCAAGCTATTCCACCTGAACAATACATAACATCTCAAAACTGTACATTTTATTACAGTAGTATTATATTTTAAATGTATTGTCTATTCTCTATTCTATATCTTTTCTAATCTGCTCTAGAATAATCTTCTCTCTTTATTATTAGTGTTATGTTTTTTATTTTATTTTATTACCTTAATTTAACTGGAGGCTCCTGTCACCAAGACAAATTCCTTGTGTACTTGGCAATAAAGCTCTTTCTAATTCTTAAATGTTAGAATTCATTGATTCATTCTGAACGAATTCATTCATTCAGTAATAATATTAATGTATACATTAGAATCAATCATTCTGAATTCAGTTGACAGCTATTATGACATCACTTCAGTATATTTGAAAATATAGGCCTGTTTATGATTCATGGAATCATATGCAATCCAGATGTATCACTTTGAAAAATATTTACACATGAAAAATGAATGAATGAATGAATACATTAATTAATTTATTTATTTAAACAAATACATATTTTGTGCATGTTCTCCAAAAATCTGATAGTTGGGATAAGTTTACCTCAAGAGGCTACTTGTTCCAAGTACAAGGTCATCTTAACCTAGTGGGCCAAGATAGCCTCCCTTGATTATCAGTTGCTTTAAAATCTAAATTAGAGAATGTTTCCATCCCTTGAAGATGCATCCTTGTCCTTTATGCTATAATGTGTTAAATGATCTTACCCTGTATTGGCATGTACAAAACTGGGTAATTCAGTTTTTGCCCTAAGAATGACCAGTGGCAGCATTTCACTAAAACCTATAGAGTATGGCAGAATTCCCTGCGGCCACAACGACAACATTACTGAATGATAAACCCACATTGCCTAAGTGCATGATGCACTATTAAATAAAATACACAGTGAACAGCATTAAATATAAAAATAAATATATTTTGTTTTATTGCGTAAGTGGGTATAGCAGTGAGGTGGGAGCTAATCAAAAAGGCGCGCGATAATTGAAGCAATTTAGACTATAAATATGAGGATGTGTTACAGCTTCCCCTTAAAGCTCTTGTCTTTTTCTCCTTTTCTATCTCTCCAATCCTATTCTGTTCACAGGTGATTGGAGATGAGTGGATAGTGCATACCTCCCGCTTTATTGCCGTTTGCTGATTTTTGTAAAATAACTTCTATTTTTGCTTTTCAAGTAAAAGAGTGGTTTCAGTTTAATATGTTGCAGGCTCATTTTTTGGTAATAAATAATTGATAATAAATAATATTGATGATAATAAATAATTTAATAATATTGGGCTTGTTTTGGGCACCTTTTTGAAGCTGCTGTTGCTTATTTGTCTTGCGAGAGTTGGCAACAGTGCATGAATTGTCACTATTAGGAACCTCGACTCATAGCAATGTTCAGGTCTGTTCTGCTATCTGGATTATCTTTAACGAGCATCATCATGATGTTTTGTCTGAACTCTGAATGCTAGGGTATGGCAACTGCCATATATTGACATACATAAACGCTGCCCCCGACAAAGACCATTCATTTATGGAAGATTTTTTTTTATAGTGGACACAGATGGACAATAAATAAATAATAAACATCATAAGTGAAATGTATAACAGCAACAACTGTTTATTAGTTTTATGAACATAAAACAAGAATATACACAAAATGAAAAAAAAATAATTACTACACAGTCAGTTGCAACAGTTAACCAGAAAATATTTACACTACTCAACAGTTTATACATATGCTTTCTAGTTAAACTCATGCAATGCATGCAAACTGTCAACTACAGTAGAGGTCATATAGCGTCTGATTCTATGGGTATCAGCACGTTCTTCAGTGGCATTATTACACAGCAGCTAATCCGAAATCATACTGTGCATCTACTGGTGGGCCCTGTAAAGATCAGAAATAGATCAGTTAATTAGATATTCCAGTTTTTAAAAAAATATATAATTGTTCATTTAAGAAATTGCCAATAGGTCAAGCAGACGGCAAAAATGGTTACACTCACATCTTTTCAAGAGCCCTCTTGATTAAATTCTGGGTGAATTTAGATTCTGGATTCATGCATTTCCGCTCTGCGCTTTTAAGAGTGACACTGGAAATAAAAAAGGAAAGATGAGCTGAAGGTGTTCAAGAGTGTTAAGATAGCAGCATGATCATTTAATGTGTAAATATCTGTATAAAACCATGGTTTTTGTCCTTACATAATCTCCTGTTTTCCACAAGACGGACTTGGAGGGATGATTTCAAACTTCTCAATGTTCTTCAGTAAAACCACATCCACTCCTTTGTCAGCACAGAAGCACCTGCCTTTGTGAAACTTGTTCTGCCCTGGAAGAAAGATGACCCTTTATTAGCTGCAGAACAGCATGGTAATACACTAATATATATAAGAGATACAGTATAATATATATTAAATTATAGGTCTTAATAGGCAACACTCACCTTGTACTTCTGTTGCAAGCAGACAGGCAAGAAAAACAAAAACTGTGGCAGTCTTCATTATTTTTAAAGTGTTGATGATTGTCTAAGACTGTTAATACCAGAGATGTTCAGCTACAGTGCTTATATAGCCGTCAGAAGATCAGGGATTTACAGCATGGTCACAGTTCCCAGTTTCAATTTCACAAGCACAACAGTTTTGATTTCCCATTTCTTTGAAATGCTTTGACTTTGCCTCGTGTTGTTTAGTGTAATGATTATGCTCACCAGTGAAGAAGAATTGTAATTAGTTTTACTGCAATTTTGGAAGTTGGTGTAAATTCTTTCAAACACTCAAGATAAATGCCCAAGATAAATGTACACTCTTAAAAATAAAGGTGCTTCAAAAGGTTCTTCAACTGATTTAAAAACGTTATGACCAGTCTTAAATAAAAAAATTGTATGACTACATAACTCCGTGTATTTAAGACATTGTGTGATGTTAAAAGAAGTTGATCTTTTAAAAACAGTTTTGCTTTTTTTTCCATTTCACTGTGATTCATCATGTGTTTTAAAAGTGCGTTCTGTGTGAACGACCCTGTAGGTCCTGAATTTGGATTGTCTTCTGTGAGTGGCAGGTCATTTTGCGGTTTCCCCGTGACTGGTGAATGTGCTCCCACAGACTCAAGTGAAAACTTATTGTCCCCTTACTAACTATGGCATTGATTGTACCATTGTGACATGATAAATTTGATATTTCTGTGTTCACCCTTGCTTTTGTGGTCTTGAGATATTTTCCTTTACATCAATATATGGACTTTTCAGTTTCCCTTGTTGTTTTGTATTGTGTTTTGTTGCGTTAACTTTGGTTTTAGGGTGATGTTATATAAATATGACTTTTTATCATACTTATATTCTTACCATTTTTCTAAATAAAGCTAAATTCAAGATTATTTCAGCTATGTGTAAATCACTTTGAAGTAACCAAGTATTTCCAGGTGTTACATAATATGAAGGGAAAAAAGGAATTGGCTGCTGCTGACCAGACAATGGCTTTGTGTCTCCATGAGTTCTTTCCTGATCTCCTGTTTACTTTTCGCACACACTGAGGCATGTAACATAACTAATATTTCTTCAGGAACCCATAACAATGACCATCAACGCAAAAAATTATGAAACCTTTACAAGATTTTATTTGATACTTTCCACTGACATTAAACAACAGATACAAACAGAAGAACATACAACACATTTAAAAATAAATAAATAAATAATTAAACTACTCATAATGTGTAAATGTAATATATAAAATACTGTATTGTAATACATGAAAGTATCAATAAAGCTTTTTAATGACAGGGTCCACAGTGGCCACAACTCTTGAAATCACAGTTGAACCACTTCACACATGTTACTGAGCACTCCTAAAAAAAAAAACATAAATAAAAATGACTCCATTATTCTTTCTTCATTTTTAACATATGAATGAAGCTCAAGTCTTCATTTGTAATGTCATTGATAAGACTCACCTGGTCTTTTTTGCAATCCTCTCAATGATATTCTTGGTAAACAATGACTCTGGGTTTAAGCATCTTCGTCCTACACCATTCTTCAGCGTTACACTGTTCAGACACATCATCAGGTTATTTAAAGAGAATATAGATTGATAATGTCTTAAATTCAGTTCTTAATAATCATGTACTTACACGACTTCCAAACGTCCACAGGTTGGACTTATAGGGTGAATTTCAACTTTGTCTATCAGCTTTGGCTTCACCATTTTGAGACCAGCACCACGACATAAACATCTTTGGATTCCAATCCCGGGCTTCCCTGGAGGATGATAGAAATAAATGATGAAAATGATTACTCTGAAACAACAAAGCTACAGATTGTGCTGAGTTAGTGAAATATATATATAAAAAAAGCAAAACAATACCTTCAGTAGCAACAATGGCCAAACTGACAAAAACAAGCAGAGTGGCCACAGTCTTCATTTTTCAGTCTCTTGATGCTTTTCAGCTTAAGCCACTTGACTGACCAAATGTGAGTATATGAGCTGACTGGCATCTTTTTATACACATCGCAGAGACATTCTGGGATTTCCCTGTTTGATGCTCTAGTGGTAGATAAGATCTGGCTGAGTTCCAGTTACTCTTTCTATATCTTACCCAGTTTCTGGGAAATAAACAGAAACAATAGTGAAGTGTTCATCATATTATTTGGGTTTTAAGTTCTGTGTCATGAGGTTTGTGTCACACATACAGGTATACAATATTACATTTATGTCATATCAGATAGAAATGTAAAATTATATAAGAGAATAATATATAAGTAAAATAATATGAGAAATATAATAATTGTAATAAGAAACAAAGTGGCTTTTGATAAGCTCAGATTGTGTATTATTGCCTTTATAAATACTATATACATATATATATATATAATCACTTATTTCTTGTTTTGTTCATTAGTTATTGTTGATGTTCAGCGCTAACGTTGTGAGTGTTTGCCTTCTGTGAAATATATCCTGCTTGGATTATCATTTTGTTTTGTTTATTAAAGTAGTGCTGCTATTTTGTCCTCTTTGCCTCTTCTTTTTGCCCGGCCTAAAATAAGTTAAATATGGATCTAGTAGATGTCAGACTTCTGCTCATCACACAGATGATCAGTCCCCCGAGGACCAGCCCAGGGTGTTCTCACTCCCAACCCGTCATATATTGACACTTGGTCAGGATCCCTCACTATTTAACGCTTTGACATTATTTTTCAACGTACAGGGTACTTAATTGATTTCAGTTGTTTGCCTTATGTGTCAGATCATGACGCATTATTCTTTGGATATGTAAAAGTATAAATTTTATTTAACAAATAAATAAGTATAAAAAATGTAAAGTGTGTAAATATTCATACTTCCATAGATATTGGAGCACCTAACCCCACTTATACCCTAAACCTACCCACAAAATCACAGGAATATATTGCATAAATATTTATCTACAGGTATTTAATAATACTCCAATATGTAATGTCATCATGGTGATATTCCCATGCCCATCACGTTTGTGTTTGATGCCAGAGGTTCCTGACCAAGTGGCAGAATATGACGAGTTGGTAGTGAGAATGTGTTGACCACAAACCCTCTCTGGATAACTGCCTCTGCTAAGCTATCTGGGGATGGTCCTCAAGGGAATGTTTGTGAGTATGTGGACTAGGTGTTGCTGCAGTATGGGTCCCCCTTCACAATGGATGAAAGAGACTTTATAACAAACCTGGAATCTACGCCCATGCAGGCCACTGACCCAGAGCCCATCCAGCCCCTCACCACACCTGAACCTGAACCCACCGCAGACAGATTGCCAGAGCCACTGCCTGCCTTGGAGACAGAACTCCATCTTTTCATTGTACCTCTCCCTTCTCTTCCAGTTTCTGGTCCATCTCTGGTTCTTTGCACACCTCTGAAAGCACCCCTCCCCCCCTCCCCTCACATATGACACGTATGGATGTGCCATCCTGGAGGAACTTGACTACCTGTGCAACCTGATTGGTTTGCAGGTAGCATCTGATATAAACGTGTGCCATCGGTTTGGTTTCAACTGCCTTTCTCTAAGTCTAAAATTACATACTGTGTTACACGACAGTTACAGTGGCCTTCTGTGCTTTCACTTTCTGATAACTGTGGTCTTTTCTCATAAATGCACACATCGTGTGAACAGCAGGATACGAATTTCTAAGAAGGATAAGGATAAGAAGGTCTTTTCCGCAGAAGCTGAATATTCTGCCGGAAAAGTTCAGCTGTTGAATGTACTACTCAGCAAAGGCAATTCACATTCAATTTCTTCATTGAATGAGTATGAGCATGACACAAACTGTATTTTTGTAATGAATTTTTCAATTAATTGAAATCTTTATCAGTAGATAGCAATAGACTATAGACTGTGAAATGAGAGGACTTTAAATTGTAAAACAAAAAATGTTTTGTTATAGTAGTTTTTGGGAGACTGAACAGACAAGGTCCGTTGTGATTTATCCTTGTGTAATCAAAACATTTATTGCTTCATACTAATATTCTTCAGTAAACAAAACACCAAATTAGCATGTAGGCTATTATTTTTATTTCATGGCTACATCACACACAGATTTCCTCTGGATTACAAACGTTTGTATAAAAATTATTTAGTAAAAGTTAAAAAGTGTGTTTAGCTCAAAACGATAGTGTTAGTTATAGTTTCATCATAGAAATCACAAAGAATCACAAAGAATACATTTATGGCTAAATGGCTTTGAAATCTTGTGCATTATAACAGATAGAGTAACTTCAATAATCATCCTTGTTGTCAGACTTCTTAATCTTCTCTTTTCTTCCTCTGTTCTTTTGGTTTTTGTTTCCCCTCCTATAGGAATGGCACAGAATTTAAGTCTCACAATATAATACATAAACATATACATTATAATAGGTTGTTACATTCAGTAATTAGTAGTGTAACAGTGGTGTATATCTCACCATTTGCCCTTCAGTAATCTCTGTCCTTGCCTCTTATTTGGATCCAAACACACCTTTAACTTTCTGTTAACCTCCTTTCCTTTACCCTTTCCTTTTCCAGTCACAGTCAATCTAAGGTCAGAAGGGGGGTGGGGGGTGGGGGGTTGGTTTGTGGTCAGAAACAAATGCAATCGTTTGTTAATTACAATGTTCATGAACTACATTGCAAAAATGAATCTCTAGAAGAAATAAAGATGTATAAATATTTTCATGTAACAGTACTCGTATACATACTTACATAATCTCCGTCTTTGAGCAAGAGGGACTTGGTGGGAGCAATTCAACTGCACGAATCCATCTGGGCTTCACTGCTTTCAGCAGTCTGCCTCTGCATAAACAGCGTTGTGATAGCCCCCCTGCTTGCCCTAAACACAATTATGTTAAGTTTAAGGACTAATGTACATAGCAGATCCAGAGCAGGAAAACTATTTAGTTGCAGAAACTTAGCCTCTGTGTTAAGACGGTGTTTTAAGAACTAGTTTGACCAACTAGCAATTAGCCAAGCGGTAATCAGTCTTGTTTTTTGGATTCAGTGTAGACTAATCCACGCTTTTATGTAACAGAATGAAATACATATGACCAGTCTTAAAGAAAAAAAATTGATGACTAACTTGTAAGACTAGTCTAAACCTTTTTATGCAACCAGCCCCCAATTTAAAAAAATATATTTTCTTGAAACAGCAAAAATATTAAACTGAAGACTTATAACTGAAAGCTTTGTTTCCTCTGGTTACGTATCTGTTTAATACACTGTATATCTAACACAACTGCAGCAAGAAGTATGTGCTTTTCATACATCCAGAGATATTACACACTGTATGTGATGTCTAATTAATAATAACAAGGTCCAGTGTTTGGACAAGAGGAATGATCAATCAGTAATAGAATAGATATACTGTATGTACTCATAATCATGAAGTAAAATGTATGCTTTTACTCAATTTTCTATATTCATTGAATTTCTGAAAGGAAATTGATACAATATAAAAATGTGAGATTTGAGAAGGTTGAAGATTTCCTACATCTCAAAAGAAGGTCACAGTCATAAGATGTCATGCTGATTTCTTTGTGGCCTCTTTGTTTTCATTTCTGTTCCTTATTTCCTGGTGAATATAAGGGGAAATTTAGCTCATACACTGTGCCAAGGTTATTGGGGGGGAGTGGATGGTTAAATAACTGAACTCTCACTTGTGAGTGATGAAATGGGCAGAGCTGTTTTGAAATAACTCTAGAAATGACCTGGCTTAGAAGTGCGAAATGTATATAACTTTATTTACAGTACACTTCCCATTAGGGTGCTGCAAATAATGAATGAGTGTAATCAAGAGTGTAATCAAGATTGTTTAACAAAACCAAAAGGGTAAATCTGATACGTGTATGCACAAGCAGACAGTCATTGAGTAAACTAAGCAAACAAGCCAACAAACGTAACCCACAGGAATCAAAGAAAATGGAACAAAGCATATGAGCAAAGGACCATAACAGAAAAACTAGGAACACAGGAAAAAATACAATTCAGCATAAGAAGGGAATTGCAGCTGTATAGATAATCACAAGATTTACTACGTCATATGACACACAATTATGCAAAATCTGAAGTCCTCTGGTAGGGTAGAGTGAGTGTATGCTGAAGGAATAACTGCAGTCCGGCAATCCCCCCGAAAATAAATATCTACAAGACATCACATACAAGACATGTTACGCAACACTTCTTTAAGCAATGGCCACCTGCATTATCCAAAGATTACAGAGAAAAACAAAACCCAAATATTAAATTTTTCTCTTGAAAAATTCAGGTGGCCAATGCTTAAAGAAGATGTAAGAACTGGCCACCTGCATTATCCAAAGGTCATGGAGAATCCCCCCCACCCCCACCCAAAAAAAAATTAACAAAGGGGAGAGTCAAAATATAATATAATATATATTTTTATTTTTTTCTGTACATGGGCACCTACAACCAAATAAATTCATTGTACATCTATATTAACACATGACAAATAAAGCCATGTTCTACCAGTGGAAAAGTTCTAGGGGTAGCAAAAAATTAAGAATTAGGAGTTATTGAAGGCTTAACATTTAGCCTTAAAATGTAAAAGGCGTACGGCGTAAAAGGACATTTAACCAAAATGCTGCTGATTGCGCTCTCTAGTGGTGCATCTACATATTTGTAAAAATGAGGCAGTGGTTCTTAATCCTGGTCCTGGGGACCCCCCATTCTGCACAATTTGTATGTATCTGTATGCAAAATGTGCAGAGTGGGGGTCCCCAGGACCAGGATGAACCACTGAACTAAGGTCTATTTATTTCCACGTTTATGGGAAATTAGCACATAATTTAAGATATTGTAGGAATGACACTGTGTTGATAAGGTTTGTGTATTTTAGTAAAAAAAAAACAACAAGACAAAAATGACGAAATTCACTTGTGGTGCATATATGTCCACTGTTTACTAGACAGTTAAACAAAGTGAGAAAGTGAAAAGTGCATTTAAGAGATTCTTTCTGAGAAATAAAAGAGTATGGCTCACAAGTATATCCTCCTGAGAACCAGAAATAAAAAGCTTTGTGAATTTAGTATTTTTTCATGTCATTACATTGTTTAGAGCCCCACATGCAGGACAGCGATGGACATACGGCCAACAGTCCAGAGGAGTCGCTTTCCCCTGCCTCGGTGATTTACTTTAAGGAGGCGCTAACTTATAACTCAAGTATACAGTTTACAAAGACGAGCTCTTCTCTTCCTGTCCCAGTGCGATATGAATTCCAGATTGAGAAGACTAACAAGAAAACGAGAAGTGAGTATATGTTATGATCGTCTGCATATGGGTTTGTTTGATAAGATCTGATAGTGTTTGGTTCACTTGAACATGCTGCATTATTTGACGCAAGCCTTATGTTTCAATGTCAACAACATTGCACAATGACAGCCACTGCGGCGTTTATGCAAGTTTGCAGTAGCTCTGTCTTTCTTAGATTGGTGTTTTTTTCTTGAAATTATGACTTCTAATTCATCAGTAAATAAATAGCCCACAGCTAGCACAAATTGTCATCAGCTCGCATGTAAACAAGATTACACCTACTGTATGGATGTAGATATCCACAACCTTTATGTCCACAAATCAGAAATTATTCGTGATATTCGTAGTTATTCCTGCAATTACTTAGCAGTATTATGGTAATATCTGTAATGACATATCTGGCTAAGAACTGCATCACTGAAGGATGTAACATTACTCTCATGTGAACATTTATTTGATATTTTCATTTATCTGCATAGTTTTAGAGATACACTACCGTACAAAAGTTTGGGGTCGGTAAGATTATTTTTTTTGTGTTTTTGAAAGAAGTCTTCTGTACTTACATTCTTCATTGATATGATCAAAAATACAGTGAAACAATAATTTTGTGAAATATTACAATTTAAAATAACTGTTTTCTCTTTTAGTGCATTTTAAAATATAATTTATTGCTGTGATGGCAAAGCTGATTTTTTTTTAGCAGCCATTACTCCAGTCTTCAGTGCCACTTCATCTTTTAGAAATCATTTTAATATGCATATTTTATGCTTTTCTTATTATTATTAATGGTGAAAACATTGTTGTGCTGCTTAATGTTTTTGTACACTTTTTTTCAGGATTATATAAAAAAAGAGAGAACGGCGTTTATTTGAAATATGAATCTTTTATAACACAATAAATGTCACTTTCAATTCAGTGCATCTTTGCTGAATTCCTTCTTACTGACCCAAACCTTTGTCCGTACCCAATGCAGTTTCATAAAATGTGTTTCTAATTGATTGTTTTCATGCATAAATGCTTTTCTTTTCTAAATAATTAATACAATTCGACTAATAGATTACTGCTAATATTCAAATGCCATTTTACATGACTTTGCACATGAGGTTCTTCTCTTTTGAAAGGTACTGGTTTAACAAAAGAAAGTCTACCTTGTTATTATTCAAATTGTTACAGTACCACCCCAGGATAGCTAGTGGTTGATATGTGTGACTGTTTTTATCAAATATCTGTATAACTTTTGCATCATGTTTATTAATTTGACACAAAGTGCATGCTTGCTCCTCTTAAACTTGTTGTCCAGTAAAAAGCAGCTTTATCAGCAATGCTCTAGTTCTCAATCAGTAGGGCTTCCGCCCTTTTCTTGTGCGGCATGTGGATCATTGACAACAGCACACCCCACCCCCACCTCCCCCCGCATCTGACAGGTCTCTCGGGAACTGTGCCCTCCCTCTCCTCCACCACCATCTGCTCACGTGATTCCCACAATCCTCCTCAGCATCACGGCAGCCATCTTGATCAACACCCTCCCATTTGCAGCGCATGCAGCCAATCCGGTGAATGCAAGCAGCTGGGCTGTGAGGGAGGGACTGAGAGAGAGAAAGAGACATCTCTGATTGTAGCTGCACTGAGGCTCGCACGGCATCTCAATCCCCTGGCTGTGCTGAGCCAGAGAGCACTGAAGCCTTTATTCACACGGAGGATTTTAGCTGTCGCTGCTCATTCACAAGGCCATTGAGCCCCAGAAGAATAGCATCCCTTCAGTCAGGTTTGCCCTGGACTGCTTGTTTATATTTCCCCTTCCTTCCTTCCTTCCTTCCTTTGTTTTCCTTGACTCTCTTTTCATTCTTCCTTTGTGCTGGAGAAGATTCTTGCTTGGACTGGATTTGAAAAAACAAAAAAAACAAATCGTCATTGTTCCT
The DNA here is from genome assembly GCF_001515645.1 of Sinocyclocheilus grahami. NCBI lineage: Eukaryota > Metazoa > Chordata > Actinopteri > Cypriniformes > Cyprinidae > Sinocyclocheilus > Sinocyclocheilus grahami. The sequence continues at coordinate 472,531 of NW_015505654.1, forward strand.
ATTCACTGCTCCTGACTCTTCACTGAGGGCCGTCATCGTAAGTGTTGTTGTCGTCGCAGCAGCTATCAGCTGAGTCACCATGTCTGATCTGACGCCCCAGAGCGAGGCCCCCACCCCCACCACTGACAAGATCACACAGGCTGCCAGAGAGACCATCTACCTATGCAACTTCCGCGTGTCGGTGGATGGCGAATGGCTGTGCCTGCGCGAGCTCAATGACATCTCGCTAACGCCAGATCCCGAGCCGGCTCATGAAGGTAGGCGCGCACAGCATCACTAGGCCTCTGTGGCTGTTATCGCACTGGGCGGTGCTGGCCCAACCTTCCACCATCATGCTCTCAGCGTTCCCGCAGGCCTGCCTGGAAATGTAGTTTTTATGGAGCACAAGTGTGCATGAAGGTTTGCTTCCCACTGAATGATTTCAGAGAAGCTGTTCATGTGCTATTTTATTCTAATTAAAGTATTATCACATTGCACAAATTAGGCATGAGGACTGCACTGTTCGGAAAATCCCTCAGAACGAAAGTACCTCCAATAAACAAAAATAAAAATGAGCCTTTAACAAATTTTATATTGTTTGATATGGGTTTTTTTCTGTTGATTTTAATAAAAAATAAAAGGCATTTTGCAAATTTGTTTTAAAAGTACCTCCAATAAACAAAAATAAAAATGAGCCTTTAACAAATTTTATATTGTTTGATATGGGTTTTTTTTTGTTGATTTTAATAAAAAATAAAAGGCATTTTGCAAATTTGTTTTTCATTTATGAACTTTTCTAAAGGAAAAAATAAGGCAATAAATTGTTTTCTAGAATAGGGATGGTGTCAGAGCTCACAATTGTTCTGCTAATCCAGTGCATTACTGGAGAGTCACGGTTTACCTTGCCAAAGGTTAAAAGAGGACATCATATGAACACAGTACTGCTGACCTGGAGATGGGCCTGAGATTCCCACTCAATCAAATGTCTTGAAGGCATGTGATCAACGGGCAGTAGAGAAGATGTGACCAGGAGCCACTAACAGCAACAGTTCGATCTAATGTGTTTTATCTGCATTGGGCGAGCATGTGGCAAGACAAGGAATAGATAACCTTATCTGATAAGGTCTGCTTACAGAGTCGTCCTCTGAGATGATTATACACTACAGAAGTAGTTATTTTTTGGTTGTGCATTTTCACGAATTGCATCACCTTTGAACTGTGTGACTTGTTGGTCTCCTCACTATCACATTGTGATAAACAAATCACTTTTTTAGTGTCACCTCGGCACCCAGGGTTCAGAGCCAAAGGAAGTTAAGAGAGTACTATTTTCTCAGAGATCTCTCCAGTATATTTTTTTCATAGATGTTTTACAACAAATATTCTCTTCAATTAAACCACTGCATATAAGTCAGAAATTGGTTGGTTGCCACTTTGCCCTTGTTTTGTTTCACTGCATGCAACTGTTTATTTTAATGTATTTGGTGTGCTCTGCCTCATTAAGTGTCATTTATGGTTAGATTTTTTTTTCGTTTTTTCTTTTCCCCCCTCAGCCAAGCGACATACTGTAGAAAATCTTGAGACAGTTCATCTAAAAATTGAACAGTAGTGTACAGTATACACAGCAATTCTGTCATGATTTACTCACCCTCATGTCATTCCAAACCTGTGTGACTTTCTTCTGTGGAACATAAAAGAAGATATTTTATGGACGAAAACCTTTCTTTTATGTTCCACATAAGATAGAAAGTCATAGAGGGATGTTTGGAACAATGGCAGTTTTTAAATTGTTTTTAATTTGGTGTTCTATCACCTTTAACGAATCGTGGAACGAATCTAACAAAAAATATATTATTCCAGTGCTGTGGATGGAAAGAAAATATTACATTATTTCCCAAGGCTTTCTGTCAAACAAATCGGTTTAGAGAAGTTGCCACTGGAGTCTTGCAGGACAAGAAGAGCATTGTTTGAGCTCTAGTGTAGTCAAATTACTTCATAGTAACTGTCTTCTGATCTAGATTTGCTGACACGTTATAATAGTGGCTCTTAATGACCATCAACACTCAGTTTGCTATTAATAGTCTCGGTTGTAGTGCTTCTGTATGAAAGTGAGAGAGATTGAGCTTGGCTCTGTAGCTAAGAGTCTACACCCAAATTTCCTACAACATAATGTGTATTCCCTCTTGTTGTTGCTTTGGTTTATTCCCATGATGTGCATGACACAATCCTTTTCTGCTTTTTTTTTCTGTTTTCCATTGCCTTTTGCAAAGACTCATGGGAGGATTTCACAGATTTGGTGGAGCAAATGCGAATGCTTGATGAGTTTAAAGGTGCGTATGGTGGCGTCGCTCTCCCCAGTCCACCTCATCCTAAAACCACAGCAGGTGTGGCCATGTGGCCTTGTCTTTACAAACCAACCTCCTTGAATGGCACATTTGCACCACAGCTTCTATAGCGTCACCTCTTGTGCTCATGTTCTCTTTATTTGTCTCTTCTTCAGTGTCTGTTATCTACCTTCCTTATGGTTTGATGTTTCCATCAAAAGCTTTGTCTCTGTGACTTTTTTCACTAGCTCTCTAGCTAGCAAAATATCTGGCCACCCATTTTGCTGGATGCCTCTTGTCTGGCCTGTTTTCTTTGGCTGGCTCCCCGCCCCACCCCATTCTCTGGCTGATTTGGCATGTTGATCGCATGGTTTTATCAGCATTATCAGTGATCAATTTATGGCTCTTCAGATTAATTCCCTGTAGACCTTGTAAGAGACATGAAATATTTATGATTCAGAGACTATGTACACTAAAACACACACTAAAACAATCTCTGTGTTCTTACAGTGAAAGAATATGGTTTCTGTGATTTCAAATATTCTCTTCAATTAAACCACTGCATATAAGTCAGAAATTGGTTGGTTGCCACTTTGCCCTTGTTTTGTTTCACTGCATGCAACTGTTTATTGTAATGTATTTGGTGTGCTCTGCCTCATTAAGTGTCATTTATGGTTTGATTTCGTTTTAGTTTTTTCTTTTCCCCCCTCAGCCAAGCGACATACTGTAGAAAATCTTAAAGAGACAGTTCATCTAAAAATGAAAATTCTGTCATGATTTACTCACCCTCATGTCATTCCAAACCTGTGTGACTTTCTTCTGTGGAACATAAAAGAAGATATTTTATGGACGAAAACCTTTCTTTTATGTTCCACATAAGATAGAAAGTCATAGAGGGATGTTTGGAACAATGGCAGTTTTTAAATTGTTTTTAATTTGGTGTTCTATCACCTTTAAAGCTGTCGTGGAACGAATCGAACAAAAAATATATTATTCCAGTGCTGTGGATGGAAAGAAAATATTACATTATTTCCCAAGGCTTTCTGTCAAACAAATCGGTTTAGAGAAGTTGCCACTGGAGTCTTGCAGGACAAGAAGAGCATTGTTTGAGCTCCTTTGTCTAGTGTAGTCAAATTACTTCATAGTAACTGTCTTCTGATCCAGATTTGCTGACACGTTATAATAGTGGCTCTTAATGACCATCAACACTCAGTTTGCTATTAATAGTCTCGGTTGTAGTGCTTCTGTATGAAAGTGAGAGAGATTGAGCTTGGCTCTGTAGCTAAGAGTCTACACCCAAATTTCCTACAACATAATGTGTATTCCCTCTTGTTGTTGCTTTGGTTTATTCCCATGATGTGCATGACACAATCCTTTTCTGCTTTTTTTTCTGTTTTCCATTGCCTTTTGCAAAGACTCATGGGAGGATTTCACAGATTTGGTGGAGCAAATGCGAATGCTTGATGAGTTTAAAGGTGCGTATGGTGGCGTCGCTCTCCCCAGTCCACCTCATCCTAAAACCACAGCAGGTGTGGCCATGTGGCCTTGTCTTTACAAACCAACCTCCTTGAATGGCACATTTGCACCACAGCTTCTATAGCGTCACCTCTTGTGCTCATGTTCTCTTTATTTGTCTCTTCTTCAGTGTCTGTTATCTACCTTCCTTATGGTTTGATGTTTCCATCAAAAGCTTTGTCTCTGTGACTTTTTTCACTAGCTCTCTAGCTAGCAAAATATCTGGCCACCCATTTTGCTGGATGCCTCTTGTCTGGCCTGTTTTCTTTGGCTGGCTCCCCGCCCCACCCCATTCTCTGGCTGATTTGGCATGTTGATCGCATGGTTTTATCAGCATTATCAGTGATCAATTTATGGCTCTTCAGATTAATTCCCTGTAGACCTTGTAAGAGACATGAAATATTTATGATTCAGAGACTATGTACACTAAAACACACACTAAAACAATCTCTGTGTTCTTACAGTGAAAGAATATGGTTTCTGTGATTTGTATAACCTTTGCATAGACATGAAGCTATGGCTTGACTCAGTCTTTGCTGTGTGACTGTGTGAAGCTACAAGGAGGTCTTTAATACATGGTATAAACTGAAACGCTAGTAAAAATTTGTTGGTTTTACTGTTCATTTTTGTTGTTGCGTTAGCAGTTCAATATTATTGAATGAGTAATGGCCATTTAAAATAAATTTGGGCTGAGATGACAAGACTTAAACTGACAGACTGTTCCGTTTTATCATTTTTCATTTAAAGAGTTAATGTGCTGTGAAAATGACCCACTGCCTCCTGGATCATTTCTCCTGTCTCAACACCTAAAAGCAATGAGACATTTTTTTGCAATTTAAGTGCACTGAGATGAGAAAATTAACTAAATGCCAAATGAGCCCATCTTGGCCCATTTGTAAAATCAACCGAAGTGATTTTAAAGAAAAATATATTTCTAATATTTATGTAAAATTGTATACTGTATAGCAGCTTTTTTCTTGCCAGTCCTTGCATGTCCTCATGAAAAAGGTCACTGCTATTCGTGAACCGACGTGAATTGAGAGTCTTAATGATGAAATGATTGCATTACTGTGGGTGTGTTTTGGTTTAGACAGGGTGAGGCTTGAGAACTCCAATTCGAAATTCTGTTCAGTAAAAATTGATTTACTGTAGTTTATCTACTTTGTGATGCATTGTAAAGTTGGATTGAGATTATCCTGAAAACAACAGCCTTCAAAACAATCATCTGTTCAGTTAAAAAACAGACTTATTATTTATTCATGATTGGGCATGATTGAGATGGTGGGATGAAATCTGTCTGCATTTGATGCATTACACATCGCATCAACCAGAATTTCATAAATCTTTGCCTGACATGGAGGAAAACACGTAGCCGCAGAACAGTGGAAAGTTCTCATAAAGTCTTTTTCTCAGAAAATCTCCAGTCCAAACCCTCATATATTGCTTATGTCTCATGCTGAAACCTGTTAAATCAGGGGTGTCAAACACAGTTCCTGGATGGCTGCAGCCCTGCAGAGTTTAGTTCCAACACACAAACCATGTAGTTTTCAATTGAGCCTGAAGGACTTGATTAGCTGGATCAGGTGTGTTTAATTAGGGTTGGAGCTAAACTGCATTCCATTCGGAAGGGCTCATCCCTATGCCCTAATCTCTTCAAAGGGTTTACCCTCCGGAGTGAGAGCTTCGAAGGGTTGAAGGGTGTAGGGGACCAAACAACTGTTACTTGAAGTGCCCTTCTTGCGTCATCATCACGTGCCCACACGGAGGCGCCGTCATCATGCAAAGAATCTGAGCAAATGCTCATGGGAGCCCGAAGTGTCCATCAGTTGTACCCTTCGAAATCCTTCATTCCAAAGGGCCTTTTGAAGTGGCCAGATTTGAGCACCTCGGTTTGGAACGACCCTTCAATATGGGGGCCATGATTGTTTTCACTCCGATGTGCCCTTTGGAGGGCGATATATCCCATTTGGAACGCACCGTCTGCAGGGCTGTGGCCCTCCAGGAATTGAGTTTGACACCCATGTTAAATACTGTGTGTAGGAGAAGTCACAGTGGGAGAATTGAATCATATTTTACCGCAATGTTTTAATTCATGCTTGAATTTTTTGATTTCCAGATCCCAAGGACCCCATTGCCATCGAGAGGAGGGATGTTTGGAACAATGGCAGTTTTTAAATTGTTTTTAATTTGGTGTTCTATCACCTTTAACGAATCGTGGAACGAATCTAACAAAAAATATATTATTCCAGTGCTGTGGATGGAAAGAAAATATTACATTATTTCCCAAGGCTTTCTGTCAAACAAATCGGTTTAGAGAAGTTGCCACTGGAGTCTTGCAGGACAAGAAGAGCATTGTTTGAGCTCTAGTGTAGTCAAATTACTTCATAGTAACTGTCTTCTGATCTAGATTTGCTGACACGTTATAATAGTGGCTCTTAATGACCATCAACACTCAGTTTGCTATTAATAGTCTCGGTTGTAGTGCTTCTGTATGAAAGTGAGAGAGATTGAGCTTGGCTCTGTAGCTAAGAGTCTACACCCAAATTTCCTACAACATAATGTGTATTCCCTCTTGTTGTTGCTTTGGTTTATTCCCATGATGTGCATGACACAATCCTTTTCTGCTTTTTTTTCTGTTTTCCATTGCCTTTTGCAAAGACTCATGGGAGGATTTCACAGATTTGGTGGAGCAAATGCGAATGCTTGATGAGTTTAAAGGTGCGTATGGTGGCGTCGCTCTCCCCAGTCCACCTCATCCTAAAACCACAGCAGGTGTGGCCATGTGGCCTTGTCTTTACAAACCAACCTCCCTGAATGGCACATTTGCACCACAGCTTCTATAGCTTCACCTCTTGTGCTCATGTTCTCTTTATTTGTCTCTTCTTCAGTGTCTGTTATCTACCTTCCTTATGGTTTGATGTTTCCATCAAAAGCTTTGTCTCTGTGACTTTTTTCACTAGCTCTCTAGCTAGCAAAATATCTGGCCACCCATTTTGCTGGATGCCTCTTGTCTGGCCTGTTTTCTTTGGCTGGCTCCCCGCCCCACCCCATTCTCTGGCTGATTTGGCATGTTGATCGCATGATTTTATCAGCATTATCAGTGATCAATTTATGGCTCTTCAGATTAATTCCCTGTAGACCTTGTAAGAGACATGAAATATTTATGATTCAGAGACTATGTACACTAAAACACACACTAAAACAATCTCTGTGTTCTTACAGTGAAAGAATATGGTTTCTGTGATTTGTATAACCTTTGCATAGACATGAAGCTATGGCTTGACTCAGTCTTTGCTGTGTGACTGTGTGAAGCTACAAGGAGGTCTTTAATACATGGTATAAACTGAAACGCTAGTAAAAATTTGTTGGTTTTACTGTTCATTTTTGTTGTTGCGTTAGCAGTTCAATATTATTGAATGAGTAATGGCCATTTAAAATAAATTTGGGCTGAGATGACAAGACTTAAACTGACAGACTGTTCCGTTTTATCATTTTTCATTTAAAGAGTTAATGTGCTGTGAAAATGACCCACTGCCTCCTGGATCATTTCTCCTGTCTCAACACCTAAAAGCAATGAGACATTTTTTTGCAATTTAAGTGCACTGAGATGAGAAAATTAACTAAATGCCAAATGAGCCCATCTTGGCCCATTTGTAAAATCAACCGAAGTGATTTTAAAGAAAAATATATTTCTAATATTTATGTAAAATTGTATACTGTATAGCAGCTTTTTTCTTGCCAGTCCTTGCATGTCCTCATGAAAAAGGTCACTGCTATTCGTGAACAGACATGGATTGAGAGTCTTGATGATGAAATGATTGCATTACTGTGGGTGTGTTTTGGTTTAGACAGGGTGAGGCTTGAGAACTCCAATTCGAAATTCTGTTCAGTAAAAATTGATTTACTGTAGTTTATCTACTTTGTGATGCATTGTAAAGTTGGATTGAGATTATCCTGAAAACAACAGCCTTCAAAACAATCATCTGTTCAGTTAAAAAACAGACTTATTATTTATTCATGATTGGGCATGATTGAGATGGTGGGATGAAATCTGTCTGCATTTGATGCATTACACATCGCATCAACCAGAATTTCATAAATCTTTGCCTGACATGGAGGAAAACACGTAGCCGCAGAACAGTGGAAAGTTCTCATAAAGTCTTTTTCTCAGAAAATCTCCAGTCCAAACCCTCATATATTGCTTATGTCTCATGCTGAAACCTGTTAAATCAGGGGTGTCAAACACAGTTCCTGGATGGCTGCAGCCCTGCAGAGTTTAGTTCCAACACACAAACCATGTAGTTTTCAATTGAGCCTGAAGGACTTGATTAGCTGGATCAGGTGTGTTTAATTAGGGTTGGAGCTAAACTGCATTCCATTCGGAAGGGCTCATCCCTATGCCCTAATCTCTTCAAAGGGTTTACCCTCCGGAGTGAGAGCTTCGAAGGGTTGAAGGGTGTAGGGGACCAAACAACTGTTACTTGAAGTGCCCTTCTTGCGTCATCATCACGTGCCCACACGGAGGCGCCGTCATCATGCAAAGAATCTGAGCAAATGCTCATGGGAGCCCGAAGTGTCCATCAGTTGTACCCTTCGAAATCCTTCATTCCAAAGGGCCTTTTGAAGTGGCCAGATTTGAGCACCTCGGTTTGGAACGACCCTTCAATATGGGGGCCATGATTGTTTTCACTCCGATGTGCCCTTTGGAGGGCGATATATCCCATTTGGAACGCACCGTCTGCAGGGCTGTGGCCCTCCAGGAATTGAGTTTGACACCCATGTTAAATACTGTGTGTAGGAGAAGTCACAGTGGGAGAATTGAATCATATTTTACCGCAATGTTTTAATTCATGCTTGAATTTTTTGATTTCCAGATCCCAAGGACCCCATTGCCATCGAGAGGCTTAACCTGATGAATATGGCCAAGCTGAGCATTAAGGGCTTGATTGAGTCTGCATTGAACCTGGGCCGCACACTGGACTCAGACTATGCCCCACTGCAGCAGTTTTTTGTCGTCATGGAGCACTGTCTGAAACATGGGCTTAAAAGTAAGTGCAACAAATCCCAACCCAAATTCCACTGTCCTCAGAGTAATCATTCATTTGTGTCGTTTACGCAATAATCATGTAATCATCTGCTCGTTTATTTGGATAATTACTGTTTGCACAGTACTTTTGGTATGCTGTGTATACTCAGTCTGTTTTCAGTTGTTGTTTTTTTTCTAAAGATATCCTTTTTTTTTAAGGTAAGAAGACGTTCCTTGGTCAAAATAAGTCTTTTTGGGGTCCTTTGGAGCTTGTGGAAAAGTTGACTCCAGAGGCTGGTGAGATCACAGCCAGCGTCAAAGACCTTCCTGGGCTCAAGTAAGAAAACATTTTCAACTTGAACATGTTGTTGTTGTTTTTTAAATGCATACTGCGTTTCTGATTCTAAAGTTGTTCTTTTATACCAGAACCCCTTTAGGAAGAGGCAGAGCATGGCTTCGTCTGGCTTTAATGCAGAAGAAGCTCTCAGACTACATGAAGACCATCATCAACCGAAAAGACCTTCTCGGGTACAGTTCCAGCTTTTGGTCTTTAATATAAAAGCCATAACTGTGGTTTTATGACCCAGTTTGGTAAATGTCTTATATTTGCTGTTGTTGTGTTCCTCAGTGAATTCTATGAGCCCAATGCTCTTATGATGGAGGAGGAGGGAGCCGTGATCGCTGGGCTGTTGGTGGGCCTGAATGTCATTGATGCTAACTTGTGCATGAAGGGAGAAGATTTAGACTCACAGGTATTTGTTAATTAGTTTAACTGTACACAAGTAATGAAGGACAAGATATGATGGAACAAAGCATTATCTTTGTTACATTTTTCTTTATTTTTGAGTGTGTGTGTTGGCCAACAGGTGATACAGGGCAATAAGATCTCCTCTACTCTCTCAATAGGTTGGAGTCATAGATTTTTCCATTCTCTGGCTGATTTGGCATGTTGATCGCATGGTTTTATCAGCATTATCAGTGATCAATTTATGGCTCTTCAGATTAATTCCCTGTAGACCTTGTAAGAGACATGAAATATTTATGATTCAGAGACTATATACACTAAAACACACACTAAAACAATCTCTGTGTTCTTACAGTGAAAGAATATGGTTTCTGTGATTTGTATAACCTTTGCATAGACATGAAGCTATGGCTTGACTCAGTCTTTGCTGTGTGACTGTGTGAAGCTACAAGGAGGTCTTTAATACATGGTATAAACTGAAACGCTAGTAAAAATTTGTTGGTTTTACTGTTCATTTTTGTTGTTGCGTTAGCAGTTCAATATTATTGAATGAGTAATGGCCATTTAAAATAAATTTGGGCTGAGATGACAAGACTTAAACTGACAGACTGTTCCGTTTTATCATTTTTCATTTAAAGAGTTAATGTGCTGTGAAAATGACCCACTGCCTCCTGGATCATTTCTCCTGTCTCAACACCTAAAAGCAATGAGACATTTTTTTGCAATTTAAGTGCACTGAGATGAGAAAATTAACTAAATGCCAAATGAGCCCATCTTGGCCCATTTGTAAAATCAACCGAAGTGATTTTAAAGAAAAATATATTTCTAATATTTATGTAAAATTGTATACTGTATAGCAGCTTTTTTCTTGCCAGTCCTTGCATGTCCTCATGAAAAAGGTCACTGCTATTCGTGAACAGACATGGATTGAGAGTCTTGATGATGAAATGATTGCATTACTGTGGGTGTGTTTTGGTTTAGACAGGGTGAGGCTTGAGAACTCCAATTCGAAATTCTGTTCAGTAAAAATTGATTTACTGTAGTTTATCTACTTTGTGATGCATTGTAAAGTTGGATTGAGATTATCCTGAAAACAACAGCCTTCAAAACAATCATCTGTTCAGTTAAAAAACAGACTTATTATTTATTCATGATTGGGCATGATTGAGATGGTGGGATGAAATCTGTCTGCATTTGATGCATTACACATCGCATCAACCAGAATTTCATAAATCTTTGCCTGACATGGAGGAAAACACGTAGCCGCAGAACAGTGGAAAGTTCTCATAAAGTCTTTTTCTCAGAAAATCTCCAGTCCAAACCCTCATATATTGCTTATGTCTCATGCTGAAACCTGTTAAATCAGGGGTGTCAAACACAGTTCCTGGATGGCTGCAGCCCTGCAGAGTTTAGTTCCAACACACAAACCATGTAGTTTTCAATTGAGCCTGAAGGACTTGATTAGCTGGATCAGGTGTGTTTAATTAGGGTTGGAGCTAAACTGCGTTCCATTCGGAAGGGCTCATCCCTATGCCCTAATCTCTTCAAAGGGTTTACCCTCCGGAGTGAGAGCTTCGAAGGGTTGAAGGGTGTAGGGGACCAAACAACTGTTACTTGAAGTGCCCTTCTTGCGTCATCATCACGTGCCCACACGGAGGCGCCGTCATCATGCAAAGAATCTGAGCAAATGCTCATGGGAGCCCGAAGTGTCCATCAGTTGTACCCTTCGAAATCCTTCATTCCAAAGGGCCTTTTGAAGTGGCCAGATTTGAGCACCTCGGTTTGGAACGACCCTTCAATATGGGGGCCATGATTGTTTTCACTCCGATGTGCCCTTTGGAGGGCGATATATCCCATTTGGAACGCACCGTCTGCAGGGCTGTGGCCCTCCAGGAATTGAGTTTGACACCCATGTTAAATACTGTGTGTAGGAGAAGTCACAGTGGGAGAATTGAATCATATTTTACCGCAATGTTTTAATTCATGCTTGAATTTTTTGATTTCCAGATCCCAAGGACCCCATTGCCATCGAGAGGCTTAACCTGATGAATATGGCCAAGCTGAGCATTAAGGGCTTGATTGAGTCTGCATTGAACCTGGGCCGCACACTGGACTCAGACTATGCCCCACTGCAGCAGTTTTTTGTCGTCATGGAGCACTGTCTGAAACATGGGCTTAAAAGTAAGTGCAACAAATCCCAACCCAAATTCCACTGTCCTCAGAGTAATCATTCATTTGTGTCGTTTACGCAATAATCATGTAATCATCTGCTCGTTTATTTGGATAATTACTGTTTGCACAGTACTTTTGGTATGCTGTGTATACTCAGTCTGTTTTCAGTTGTTGTTTTTTTTCTAAAGATATCCTTTTTTTTTAAGGTAAGAAGACGTTCCTTGGTCAAAATAAGTCTTTTTGGGGTCCTTTGGAGCTTGTGGAAAAGTTGACTCCAGAGGCTGGTGAGATCACAGCCAGCGTCAAAGACCTTCCTGGGCTCAAGTAAGAAAACATTTTCAACTTGAACATGTTGTTGTTGTTTTTTAAATGCATACTGCGTTTCTGATTCTAAAGTTGTTCTTTTATACCAGAACCCCTTTAGGAAGAGGCAGAGCATGGCTTCGTCTGGCTTTAATGCAGAAGAAGCTCTCAGACTACATGAAGACCATCATCAACCGAAAAGACCTTCTCGGGTACAGTTCCAGCTTTTGGTCTTTAATATAAAAGCCATAACTGTGGTTTTATGACCCAGTTTGGTAAATGTCTTATATTTGCTGTTGTTGTGTTCCTCAGTGAATTCTATGAGCCCAATGCTCTTATGATGGAGGAGGAGGGAGCCGTGATCGCTGGGCTGTTGGTGGGCCTGAATGTCATTGATGCTAACTTGTGCATGAAGGGAGAAGATTTAGACTCACAGGTATTTGTTAATTAGTTTAACTGTACACAAGTAATGAAGGACAAGATATGATGGAACAAAGCATTATCTTTGTTACATTTTTCTTTATTTTTGAGTGTGTGTGTTGGCCAACAGGTGATACAGGGCAATAAGATCTCCTCTACTCTCTCAATAGGTTGGAGTCATAGATTTTTCCATGTATCTGAAAGACGGTGCACACAGCAGCAAAAGCACAGAGGGGTGAGTCAATATTCAACTTCCTCAATGGAAGCTAATTGTGTTAGTCTGACAGGTTTTGGACTACTCGTGAAAATCTCAGAGCTTCCTCTAAAGCTGCTTTTTGTTTGCAGTGATGGACAAATCACAGCTATTCTTGACCAGAAGAATTACGTTGAGGAACTGAACAGACATTTAAGGTGCAGTCCCATTACCCAACATCAGATTTGTGGGGTGTGTTTGTGACTAGCTGCTCATTTGGAAAGCATGAGCAATCTCACATTGTCACTCTAAATTCCCCTTCCCCAGTGCGTCAGTGAATAACTTGCAAGCCAAAGTGGATGCGCTGGAAAAGTCCAACTCAAAACTTACAGAGGAGGTGGGTAATAATTATAATTGAATTGATTACTGAAGTTGTGGTAAATACAAGAGCATAATAAACAGGAGAAAAATTATTTACAGAACTGATAGATAATTTACATGTTAGCAGAACTGAATTCATCTGACATATTCATGCACACAGCTGTGTATACTGTACACTACTGTTCAAAAGTTTGGGGTCAGTAAGATTTTTAAAAATATGTTTTTCAAAGAATTCTCTTATGCTCACTAAGGCTGCAGTAATTTATTTCAAAAATAGAACATTGTGAAATATTACAATTTTATATTTTTAATTTCAATTATTTATTATTAATTCAATTTACAATAGAAATGTTTACTATATTTTAAAATGTAATTTATTCCTGTGATGGCAAAGCTGAATTTTCAGCAGCAAATAAAAAATATTTTGTAAAATTATAACTTTACTATCTGTCTTTACTATTACTTTTGATCAGTTTAATGCGTCCTTGTGATTAAAAATATTAATTTCTTTCCAAAAAGAAAGTAAATAAAAAAAAAAAGTGCTTACCCCAGATTTTTTAATGGTAGTGTATGTGGTTTAATGGTAGTGTATGTGGTTTATTGACACACTTACTGTGGTTTGTGGGACTTAATAAAGTAATGAGATAACTAGCTGTGAATAGATGCTAGTAATAATCAATTTCTTGTTCCAACTGTCTGTGCATGTGTTGTTCTTGGTGTCTAGCTTGCCGTTGCAAACAACAGGATCATCACTCTGCAGGAGGAGCTGGAAAGGGTGAAGGATGAAAGCTCTTACTTGGTGGAGTCTAGTCGCAAGGTGAACAACATTGTTTTGATCCCACAGTGCTAATTGTTAACAAGCATTCAATAGAACAACAGTGATGGCTACTCATTATTCAAAAGCAAGCCACAAGCTTATAGTAGTTCACAGTAGGGTTATAACATATTTTTTTTGGTTTTGTCACATTCTTTGCTCTGATATTTGACCTGTGTTTCTCTTGAAGGCATCAAGGGCAGATGGTACTGCAAACGGTCAAGTGCTTGGGGAAACTCGCAAACAGCTCAAAGAGGAAACTCAGCTCAGACTGGTGAGTAAAACATTCATGTGTGTATATCACTGTCTTTATCTTCAGAGTCATCTCTGATGTGGGGTCTTCAAAGAATCAAGTCTGAAGAATCTGAATTCTTAAGAAACAGAGTGTGTTTGTGTAGGATGTCGAGAAGGAGCTGGAGGTGCAGATAGGGATGAAGCAAGAGATGGAGCTGTCCATGAAGATGCTAGAGAAGGACATCTGTGAAAAACATGATGCTTTGGTGGAGCTCAGACAGCAGTTAGATGAAATGCGTACACTCAACCATGAGCTCTCCATTAAGTCACAGGTATGCGTAAACATCTTATTTAGTTACATTTTTGAATAACTAAACCTGGCTATTTTCCGTTAGAAATCGCATATCACAATTCACAAGTTTAACACTGGAGCGCCGACTTGTTCCACACATGGAAGCTGCGTGTAAGCAGGACATATTTTTTTCCTTCCCAATATTAATAGGTTACACTATGGAGGAGTTAAAGGGGTCATATGATGCTGCTAAAAAGAACATTATTTTGTGTATTTGGTGTAATGAAATATGTTTATGTGGTTTAAGGTTCAAAAAACACATTATTTTCCACATACTGTACATTATTGTTTCTCCTCTATGCCCCGCCTTTCTGAAACGCGTCGATTTTTACAAAGCTCATCGGTCTGAAAAGCAAGGTGTGCTGTGATTGGCCAGATATACAATGCATTATGATTGGCCGAATACCTCAAACGTGTGACGGAAATGTTACGTCCCTTACCATATTGTGATGATGCCCTGTCAGGCCGGAGCAATGATTCAAAAACATGAAAACCCATTATAAACGAGGCATTCGTTGCATCCAGTGGGGACATAATTATGGATTATAATGACTTATACTGTCTTTTTACGCGTTGCGTTGCATCACGCCGCGTAAACATAAAACCATGTCTGCATTTGTGATCGGAGAAATGACAAACAACAAGCCCTACTCTACACTGCCCAAACAACTCGCTTTAAATATAAAATATAAAAAAACATACTTACAGTCTGTGAGTCAGAACAGCTGGCGTTGTAGTCTACTCTACCAGGATCAGTAAACAGTCCTCCATAAAATGTGCTGCACACATCAGAATATTTGTGTAAGTGTTCTGGAACAGTGTTGTAAATACAACTTAACCACTGATTTCTAGTCGTGTCCATTTTTGAAAGGCCAAACAAAGTAGTTTTGCTTTCACAACGAAACACAGCGTCACACACGGCAGCCTAGAGTGAGCAGAGGCCGTTGGCTAGAGTGAGGAACGGTCGAAGGGCTAGAGTGAGCAGAGGCGGCGGGCTTGATAAAGGCGTTGCCGGCGGATTCGACGAAGGAGGCTTGCGGCAACCACATGTGACGACCCCGGGCTGGACTCTGCTTCGTCCACGGTGAAAGCCGATCCGGCGATCGACAGCGCAAAGTTGATGTATTTCCTCAGCGACCAGCACGGATCAGCTCCAGGCATGACGAAGCAGATATCGTCCTCTTTTGGAAGACCAAACAAAGTAGTTTCGCTTTCACAACGAAACACAGCGTCACACACGGCAGCCTAGAGTGAGCAGAGGCCGTTGGCTAGAGTGAGGAACGGTCGAAGGGCTAGAGTGAGCAGA
The DNA here is from genome assembly GCF_001515645.1 of Sinocyclocheilus grahami. NCBI lineage: Eukaryota > Metazoa > Chordata > Actinopteri > Cypriniformes > Cyprinidae > Sinocyclocheilus > Sinocyclocheilus grahami. The sequence goes on from NW_015505654.1 coordinate 488,292, forward strand.
GGCGGCGGGCTTGATAAAGGCGTTGCCGGCGGATTCGACGAAGGAGGCTTGCGGCAACCACATGTGACGACCCCGGGCTGGACTCTGCTTCGTCCACGGTGAAAGCCGATCCGGCGATCGACAGCGCAAAGTTGATGTATTTCCTCAGCGACCAGCACGGATCAGCTCCAGGCATGACGAAGCAGATATCGTCCTCTTTTGGAAGACCAAACAAAGTAGTTTCGCTTTCACAACGAAACACAGCGCCTTCACGACATGGCGGTGGCAGCAACAACAATACTACAGCGAGAATAAAAGTTACACCTTCTTTCTTTGCGTGAACATTTGGGCGGCGTTATGCAAATCTTCCCAGATAGTGACGTAGACATGTGGGAGCGTGTTAGAACAAGCCGCTTTAGGTAGGCGTGGTTAGCTCTTAACTTTTATAAAGAATATCTCTTTGGATTTGAGACTTTAGTCTCTGCAACTTTACAGATCTTCTTTATGCACCAAGAGCTTGTAACACTCCAAAGAGAAAGGAAAAATTTAAATCGCATCATATGACCCCTTTAACAACCAAACTGATCTGATATGACAATGCCAACATAAAGAAGCAAGTAGAGTAGACTTGAGGTGCCCGAGTCACATAGTGTGTTTCAGGACTTTCTATTCATCTGTCTGAATCCCGCTGCTGCTTCACATGGCTTGCATGTGTTGAATTGTTAATAAAATTAAGAACATTACAACTAGATTTGTACCACTTATCTAATGTAGCAAAACTGCATTTATTTTTGATGCAGTGTTTGTGTTTGTCTGGCTTGTAGAGCTCAGAGGCCAGCGCAAAACAGAAGAATGACATCATCAGCCGCTTGGAGGAGAAAACAAACCAGATGGGGAGCATTATTAAACAGCTGGAGAGCAGGTAAAGGAGTTTAACTGCATATGCACAGCATTTAAAACATGACATGTACACTGCAAAACAAAGAGGGGGGCCCAAAAGTCTGAGAGCACGAGTGAAATGCCTCTTCTAATTTCAATAAACAATATATAACATTTTATCAGCGTAATAATTTGATAAGTTGCAAAGAAGAACATATTACTGTCTGTATGAACTGTTTGCACTATATATATATATATATATATATATATATATATATATATATATATATAAACCGAAACTCTTTATCTTTTTTTTAAATTGAGAGTCTGCAGGACGAGGTGGAGCAGTTACGGAGACAGAGGTACTGAGATTTACTTACTGTTGTCTACTAGTCAACCAATATATTTTGTTTCAGTGAAGCAGAGGTTATACATATATTATTATTTAGTGTTAACATATTATAGAAAGATACAGTTTTTAATTAGTTAATTTGGCATTAAGCATCATGAACTAACAATGAATCATCCAGGTTAATATTAGTGAGCATATACACTACTGTTCAAAAGTTTGGGATCAGGAAGTAATTTAAAAAAAATAAATTAATACTTTTATTCAGTGGGGATGCATTAAATTTGATTCCATTTTGTCAAAATTGTTTACAAAAAAATTGTTTTAAAGGGGTCATATGATGCGATTTCAAATTTTCCTTTCTCTTTGGAGTGTTACAAGCTCTTGGTGCATAAAGAAGATCTGTAAAGTTGCAAAGACTAAAGTCTCAAATCCAAAGAGATATTCTTTATAAAAGTTAAGAGTCAACCACGCCTACCTAAAACCGCTCGTTCTAACACGCCCCCACATGTCTACGTCACGATGTGGGAAGATTTGCATAACGCCGCCCAAATGTTCACGCAAAGAAAGAAGGCGTAACTTTTATTCTTGCTGTTGCCGCCGCAGTCATGTTGTGGAGACACTGTGTGTTTCGTTGTGAAAGCAAAACTACTTTGTTTGGCCTTCCAAAAGAGGACACGACTAGAAATCAGTGGTTAAGTTGTATTTACAACACTGTTCCAGAACAATTCAACCCAAATATTCAGATGTGTGCAGCACACATCTCGACCTCGTGCTACTGTAAACTGTGCAGTCTGCACGCATGGAAACTGCTGCGTCCTCCTGATACAGCGAACAAGAGACAACAAGAGCGCGCTCCTACTGAATGCAGACATCTTGCGCTGTACAAAACTTGCACGAAAACCTAAAGTATTGAGACAGCTTTAAGTTAACGGCATGTTTCGGCATCAGAGGACAACGTGACGCCAACAACACGCGCCTCTGGCCTTCTTCTTCTTCTTCTTCTTCTTCTTCTTCTTCTTCTTCTTCAACTTATTAGGGCTGAACTTGAGTCTGAACATATTACTGCCTTGGATATTTTAACTTCACTAATCCACCTTATTGCCATAATTATTGCAAACATTTATCTAGTAAACACTGATAAACAATCTGATATTCTACTGCTCTTATTTAATTTTAACTTTGGTATTACAAATGCAGAGCCCACATGACCCGTTTTTGGATCCTTTGAGGCATCTGTGAAAATGTGCATATATTCTCCATACCTTGACCCCATATATTCCCTTACATCATAAACCTCTGTTTCGTAAGC
>NW_015505654.1:490921-502166 GCF_001515645.1 Sinocyclocheilus grahami
ACCAACTGGACTGGAGTGTGAAGCATTAACGGGAAAGAGGGAAAAAGGAACCAAAAAATAAATAAAATTATTAATAATAATAATAATAAAATTTAAAAAAAACATTCCATAAATAAAACAACCGGTAGTATTATTATGACATTTAAATTCTACTTTCTAATCCTTTCTCATTTAAATTAAGAATTTCTCTCAAAGTACTTGTCTGTCCTGAGGCACAACTTAAAAGATTTGATATAGTGAAATTAATGACTCCCATGTTTCTCAGTTTCTTAAATAACTCCTCTCTTTCTTTGGTATATACTGCACAATGTAGAAGTACATGCTCAATAGTCTCTGCTTCACTGCATGTAGTACATAATCCTGACTGATGTTTCCCTATTGTGAATAATGAATGATTTAAACCAGAATGTCCTATTCGAAGTCGAGTAATTATTATGTCTTCTTTTCTATTGTTAAAGCATACTCTCCCTTTGCCAACTTGTTTTTGGATATTATATAGGTGTCTGCCCTTTAAATCCTTGTCCCACATTTCCTGCCACTTTTTATTCATGTGTTCTTTAATTCTTCCTTTTATTTCTACTTTACTCAGTGGAATTTGTACCTCAACGTTCATATGTTTCATTGCTTGTTTGGCCAGTTTATCGACTATTTCATTTCCTATTACTCCTACATGTCCAGGTACCCATAAGAACCTCAGGACTAAACCAATTTCCTGAATCCTAAGAAGATTTATAAGTACTTCATAGATTAAATCCTTTCTTGATGTTGATTGTTCACTTATTAAACTATTTAAAGCTGACAAGGAATCTGTACAAATGACTACCCTAGTAGGCTTAACTTCCTCCACCCATTGAATAGCTAATTGCTATTAGCTCTGTTGTAAAGACTGATACAAAATTAGTTATCCTTTTCTGAATGTTGACTTGTAATCTTTGGATATATACAGCTGCAGCTGACTTTCCTGATGTAGGATCTTTAGAACCATCTGTGAAGATATGGAGCATTGAAGAGTAATTTTGATCTAGATCCTTGACAGTCCTTTCAAAATAAAAGTTAATTGTAGTGTTAAACACGTTGTTTGATTTGGAAGCAAATTATTACAATATTTTCTGAAAATGATTAACTTTTTATTAGGATGCAAAATATCTTTTGTCTACACAGGCAATATTAGATATTGTAAAGATATGTTGTTTGTAAAATTACATTTTTGTTTTTTTAATCATTGTACTAAATGTAAAACAAATTATCATAATGGTATTTGGCAAATATACATTTTATAATAAGTTAAAAGTTATTGTCTTCTACCAGTTATTAGATAGCATTTTCATTTAAAATAAGCATTTTCATTCAAAATTAGTTATATAGCCCATTTACATTACATTAATTCATTTAGCCGACGCTTTTTATCCAAAGCGACCAAAGCGAGGAATTGAGGAACACGTGATTCATCATAAAGAGGCACAAAAACACAGGAAGTGCTCATAATACAAAGTTTCAAGTTCCGATTAGTACACGCTAGACAGCGGGTTAAAGAAAGAGAAAGCATTTATTTATTTATTATTTATTGATGCAGTCAAATGTAGTCGAGTTTTCAGCTGTCGCTTGAAAATTGTCACAATAAACACTTTTTAAGGCCAATTTAGATCTGTTTATTTTTATTAGGACTAAAAAAAAGTTAAACCAACATAAATTTCCTTTCAGATTTTCCCAATTAACGTCAATTACAGTAATAGATATAGAGTTGGTTAAGAACACAATTATCAGTTGAATTCCCCAAAACGCTCTCGTAACGTGACTCTTATTTGAGAAGAAATCTCGCGAGATTTGGGGCTCTGGCGAGACTTTGGATGGGAAGGAGAAGTTTTGCACGGGCAGGATCAGTGTTGTTGTAGTGTTAGGGATTATACGGCGCAAATTCTTTGCTTTTCCACCTTTCAGAAGTCAAGATAACGGACTAGTGTCGATTTCTCATCTACAGCGCGTTTTATTCAAGGAGAGATGAGCTTTTTATTGTAAGTATGATTGGTTTCTGTAAATGGGAACACTGATGGCTAGTTAGCAAGCGTAGAAATACTGCTTTTGTCCCGAAGCTGCCTGTACATTACCAATCCTGACTCACAGCCGTCATTTATTAGAAGCTAACTGTAATGATATATAAAAAAGCTGATAGAAGCACAGTCTGCAGATTAGTATGTGACCATCATAACACAAAACTCTAGTCTGGCTAATGAAGGATAAATACTCCGCCAGTACATGAGGCCATCAACAGCTGCATGATCGTGGGTTTGGTTACTCCTCATTATGACTGTGCTTGGATTCATTGTACAGTAATCTGACTGTGAACACAGCTGTATTTCCCAACATCATGTCATTTATGTAAACGGGAGGTGTCGTGTTTTGTGGATAGATTCCAGTAGCTTTTTCTCAAATGTGTCCCTCCATCATAACTCAAAGATGTTGTTAGTGTAATATATCTCATGACCTCATGAACAGTTAATGTTCTCCCATTGTGCAATTAAAGTACAGTATGTGCAATAACCTTATACTTATTTATCACCCTAAACCCTAGTACATCTCTACAACTTATTTTATTTTATTCTATTCCTATTCCATCTATAGCACACCTGTACATACAATTTATTCTTTTTTTTGTGGTTTATATTTATGCATGTGTATTTTATTCACATCTCACTTTTATTATCTGTGTGTTGTTGTTGTCTCAGTGTACTGGAAGCTTGTGACACTATAACAAATTCCTTGTATGTGCAAACATACTTGGCAATAAAGCTCTTTCTGATTCTGATATAATTTTTATTAAAACATCCTATTTTCATCAATGACTGCTAGTGCTACCCAATACGTGTTCTGTCGCCATCACAAAACGTACAAAAATGATTTGACATCAAGTGAAATCCAGATATGATCAGCATGTCTGGATAATTCCACTATAATCCCAGTATACTGTATACTGTACTATACATATCCCAGTGTAGTAAGTCACAATACAATACATTTTGCTTTTAAATCTTGATTTGTTGTCAGCTGCAATCTGTGTTGATGTTCACATAGGTATTTTTAAAATTATGACTTTGTCTCTCTCTCTCTCTCTCTCTCTCTCTCTCTCTTTATATATATATATATATATATATATATATATATATATATATATATAATAAATAGGGCTATATTAGGGAGATGCTAACTTGGATTTAAATGTGTTGTGACAGCTAAATTATAGATTAAATTCAAATATTTTGCTGTAAAGTCTCTAGAAGCATAAATATAATCATGTCAGCAATGAAAAGCGTAATGTATTTCTTTATTTTTCTGCTTTCCACTGAAAATGGGAAGTAGGCTGTGCTGCAAACCAGGCTGTATGATTCGCAAGATAATTCAGTGAAGCCTCTAAAATGGAATCATTGCTTCAATATTTGTTAAGTTTAATTGGATTTGTGCAAAGAGTGTTTTTCACCATTGTTTTGTTTTTAAAATAGCATAATTATGCCTTCAAAGAGTTTATGCATGCACATGTTTTCGCTTTGTGAAGACTGGAATTCCCCATCTGACTTCTGCTTGATGCTCTGATGCAGTCGCCTGACTCAAGAAAATATCAGTATATGGGTAAAAGGTAATTTGGGTCCATCACAACCTGAAACTGGGTCTGTTCTGATCCTCTTTATTGTTGCTTGAACATGTTGGTCAGTCAAGTGAGTCCTTCAGAAGGTTTGCCTGTATTTGTTTATCACTTCCAGTGTCCTTTCGTTGTTTGCTGTCCAAATTCTGTCCTGTTTGTGTCTAAACAGGTGGGCATACTGAACAGAGCAGCTGTTGAATTGGTGAAGACAGGCTCACTTTGAGGTGTTGATATAGACCAGTAAATGCACATAGGCTTGTATGGTCAGCTCAGAGGAGGAGTTACTTACTGGGTTTTATGGAGCTGCTTAGGTGTCAAGCTTGGGCAGTTTTATATGTATAGTCTTCAGGAGGTGTTGAACACCTCCATGTAGAATTTTTCACTATCCTTGTGGCTTGTCCAAAGAGCTATCAGTTTTATAAAGTCAAAAGCAGCTTTTAGTAGCATTGGTACCACATTTCGGAGTGACACTTTAATAAAAGCAAAAAGAAAAGTATTTTAGGTACAAGTGATTTGAATTTGTGTTGTTTTTGGAAATAAAAACACTGCAGACTTCATTACATTTTCTATTCAGATGTAATTCCTCTTCTTCATGAGTTTAATTTGAATAGATAAATGTGCTTTGTGGATCAAAATCCACCAATTTGAATCAAATAATCTAAACAAAAAGCTGTTGAAAGAACATGTTTAGTATTATTTAGTAATGTGACACTATACATTTTTAGTATTTCATCAGATGCCCTGGTTTGCAATTTTCATCACAATATATATAAAAAATATTCCACAATAACTGTAGCTTCTGTAATTTGCAGTAAAGGCACATTTATCAGGTTTAGATCTAGGGGTTTCTAAATGTAAAAGTCCAGTGACTTGTAATTTTGCTTGACCAAGTTTAGTATCTTTTGGTTCAATGTAAGTTTGCAGCAATTATTGAAGTCTAAATATCTTGCATTTTTACTCTTCTACAGTGGAAGCCGCTCGTCAAAGACGTTCAAGCCGAAGAAGAACATTCCCGAGGGCTCACACCAGTATGAGCTACTGAAGCATGCAGAGGCCACGCTGGGCAGCGGGAACCTGCGCATGGCTGTCATGCTGCCCGATGGAGAGGACCTCAATGAATGGGTTGCAGTCAACAGTATGCATGTGACTTTAATTTAGGAAAAAGCATGCCTCAGCATGTGTTAAAAGTTTGAAAATTTACTGTAGTTTTAAAGGTTTTTATTTTTTGTCCGGTCTGCTGCTGCAGAATTAAATAGTACATCAAAATTCCAAAAAAGGGGAAAAAAATTAAATCATATGACATTACAGTGCAGTTAGTTTTTAATTGTACTTAGAACTATATTTGTCTTTTATTATTCGTGTTTTTCCTTATTAATAATTGTAGATACAACCTCAGGCATCCATCCTACCAAGCACATCTCAGACTAAACATATATGCCACATTCAGTTTCATGGCTTCAAAGCAATAGCTCCCGAAAAATAAAACACATAATCTATTTCCTCTTAATATTACAAATTTTGTAAAATATCAGTTTGTGTACAAATGCTAACACCTAAAAAATTAGCTAACACCCTTTAAAATAGGTACAGTCAAAATCAGGACTCTCGTGTGTTTGAAGGGGTCTTCCCACTAAACATCCATTTTAAGGCCTGTTTGTAGGTCAGTTTTGCAATATTTGCTTGGCCTTCTTCTATATTTAACAACAGAGACAGTGGAGCTATCTTAGATTATAAGCCGCAGGGACAGAGGGCTGAATACAGACTCGGGCAGCGCTGATGTTGCTAGGGTTTAGGGTTTCATATAATTGCTGCAGCTCATGAAATATTGGGTGTACCCAACTTCTGCTATATAATTAGAGCTGGCTTTTCCAAACCCCTTGAGGTTCGTGATGGAACTGCGGGGGTAGATATTTATCTTGTTATTTTTTGGAACAAAATATGATTATTTCAGACAAGGTTTTTACATGGTTAAAGATGCTGGCATAGGTTTGTATTATAATGCTGTTTCATGTGCTTGTAGCTGTGGACTTCTTTAACCAGATCAACATGCTGTATGGGACTATCACAGACTTCTGCACTGAGGAAAGCTGCCCACTAATGTCTGCTGGACCTAAGTAAGTAATAACAGGGTTTTATCATGTGAAATATTTTGAGCATACTTCTGTTGAAAAGTTTGGGATCAGTCTCTTAATACAGTACTGTAATAATGTGGAATATTATTGCAATTTAAAATAATAATTATGAATTATATAAATTATAAATACATTTTCTATAATATATTATAATATATAATCTATAATATATTTTAAAATGTTTTTTTTTTCCTGTGATTGCAAAGCTGATTTTCAGCAGTCTTCAGTGTCACATGATCCTTCAGAAATTATTCTAATATGCTGACTTGGTGCCTTATGCCTGTTTCACACCGCAAGCCTGAGCTTCCCGTCAGCTTCACATCAGCATAACTATCGTCACTGCGGCTGCAGACTCGCAAGACGATTCACACTGGAAGCTACTTATTTCTTTACAAAGACAACTATCAATTTGTTTTTAGAAGTCAGTTCGTTAAAAACGTGAAAGTTTTAAAGTCTTGAAAGTTTGTTAACATGGGGATTCGCATGTAAATGGTAAACAACAAACACAACCAAGAAAACAGCTCCGATCATGTCGTTTCAGATGTGCTTTTAATAATACACCTTACTTTTACCCAAACTGAATAATTAAAAACAAGCTTAACTGGGTAAATCTTCTATAAATGTTTTTGATTCTTCATTTTCTTTTCTGGCATACTTCATTTCTTGTTAAAAGAATAAAACTAGACATGCTTATTTTGTGCATTTTTAGCACTTTTTGTGTGAAATCATATTTATTTTGTCCATCAAAAGTGTGCTGTCTCTTTAATTGAGTGGAGCAGTGCAGCCACTCTACAGCAAAACCATTGCTTCGGTGCTGCTCACACGACGCTCCTGCTTGACACTCACGCGCTGCTCCTGCTCCCGGTGTGAATGCACTCATTTGTTAACATGCACGGCAAAAAAATTATGCTGCTCACATATCGCTCATGCTTGTGGTGTGAAACCGGCCTTAGAAAGATTTCTTATGTTGAAAACAGTTGTGCTGCTTAATATTTTTGTGGAAACGGTGATGCATTTTAAAAAAGAATTCTTTGATGAACAGGAAAAAAAAAACTGTCACTTGATCATTTTATTCATCATTCATTTATTCATCATGCATTCTTGGTGAATAAAAGTATGAATTTCTTTACAAAAAAAAAAAAATCTGACCGGTAATGGGGATTTTAAAAAGTGCTTTTAAATAAAATAAAAAAAAATCATTTCAAAAGAAATTTCCTTTCACTTGTTTCTTGTATGTTGCTTTTTGTGTGAAATCATATTTATTTTGTCCATCAAAAGTGTGCTGTCTCTTTAATTGAGTGGAGCAGTGCAGCCACTCTACAGCAAAACCATTGCTTCGGTGCTGCTCACACGACGCTCCTGCTTGACACTCACGCGCTGCTCCTGCTCCCGGTGTGAATGCACTCATTTGTTAACATGCACGGCAAAAAAATTATGCTGCTCACATATCGCTCATGCTTGTGGTGTGAAACCGGCCTTAGAAAGATTTCTTATGTTGAAAACAGTTGTGCTGCTTAATATTTTTGTGGAAACGGTGATGCATTTTAAAAAAGAATTCTTTGATGAACAGGAAAAAAAAAACTGTCACTTGATCATTTTATTCATCATTCATTTATTCATCATGCATTCTTGGTGAATAAAAGTATGAATTTCTTTACAAAAAAAAAAAAATCTGACCGGTAATGGGGATTTTAAAAAGTGCTTTTAAATAAAATAAAAAAAAATCATTTCAAAAGAAATTTCCTTTCACTTGTTTCTTGTATGTTGTCTGCAGGTATGAATATCACTGGGCCGATGGAACCAACATAAAAAAGCCAATTAAATGTTCGGCTCCAAAGTACATTGATTACCTGATGACTTGGGTCCAGGATCAGCTTGATGATGAGACACTTTTCCCTTCAAAAATAGGTGTGCTTCTCCTTTAGTTTTCTTGTGCATGATCTAGAAATTTGGCATGCTTTTTCTTTGTAGAGCTCATTATGATCATGGAGGGATTTGTCCACATGGTGGCAATATTAAAGCATCAATAAAGCATGCTTTAAAAAACTTCTCAAGGACACTAGTGACCATTTCCACAGCATATATTCTACTGGTCATTTGGTCATCCAGCATTCTGTTCTGCGTGGATTCTAAAACTAAGTTGTTTTTCTGTGACATTTATAGGGGTCCCTTTCCGAAAGAACTTTATGTCGGTGGCCAAGACCATTTTGAAGAGACTCTTCCGTGTTTACGCTCACATCTACCATCAGCACTTTGACTCTGTTATCCAGCTGCAGGAGGAGGCACACCTCAACACCTCGTTCAAGCACTTTATCTTCTTCGTTCAGGTGTGTACTTGTGGCCTTGAAATGCGTGAGTTGGTGTTTGGCTGAATTTTGCTTATCACAAGGAGATGAATGTTTGGCTACCTCCAATATAAACATTTCTCTCTCTTTTTTTCAGGAGTTTAATTTGATTGATCGGAAGGAACTAGCACCCCTTCAGGAGCTGATCGAGAAGCTCACGTCCAAGGACAGATAAATCTGCCCTTAACATCAACATCTTCTCTAATTTTTCTGTACAGGCAGCCCGGCTTTGTTCTCTCTGTGTTTGACAGGTGTGTGGGAATGTTTCCTTCGACATGCACGGCAAAAAAATTATGCTGCTCACATATCGCTCATGCTTGTGGTGTGAAACCGGCCTTAGAAAGATTTCTTATGTTGAAAACAGTTGTGCTGCTTAATATTTTTGTGGAAACGGTGATGCATTTTAAAAAAGAATTCTTTGATGAACAGGAAAAAAAAAACTGTCACTTGATCATTTTATTCATCATTCATTTATTCATCATGCATTCTTGGTGAATAAAAGTATGAATTTCTTTACAAAAAAAAAAAAATCTGACCGGTAATGGGGATTTTAAAAAGTGCTTTTAAATAAAAAAAAAAAAAAATCATTTCAAAAGAAATTTCCTTTCACTTGTTTCTTGTATGTTGTCTGCAGGTATGAATATCACTGGGCCGATGGAACCAACATAAAAAAGCCAATTAAATGTTCGGCTCCAAAGTACATTGATTACCTGATGACTTGGGTCCAGGATCAGCTTGATGATGAGACACTTTTCCCTTCAAAAATAGGTGTGCTTCTCCTTTAGTTTTCTTGTGCATGATCTAGAAATTTGGCATGCTTTTTCTTTGTAGAGCTCATTATGATCATGGAGGGATTTGTCCACATGGTGGCAATATTAAAGCATCAATAAAGCATGCTTTAAAAAACTTCTCAAGGACACTAGTGACCATTTCCACAGCATATATTCTACTGGTCATTTGGTCATCCAGCATTCTGTTCTGCGTGGATTCTAAAACTAAGTTGTTTTTCTGTGACATTTATAGGGGTCCCTTTCCGAAAGAACTTTATGTCGGTGGCCAAGACCATTTTGAAGAGACTCTTCCGTGTTTACGCTCACATCTACCATCAGCACTTTGACTCTGTTATCCAGCTGCAGGAGGAGGCACACCTCAACACCTCGTTCAAGCACTTTATCTTCTTCGTTCAGGTGTGTACTTGTGGCCTTGAAATGCGTGAGTTGGTGTTTGGCTGAATTTTGCTTATCACAAGGAGATGAATGTTTGGCTACCTCCAATATAAACATTTCTCTCTCTTTTTTTCAGGAGTTTAATTTGATTGATCGGAAGGAACTAGCACCCCTTCAGGAGCTGATCGAGAAGCTCACGTCCAAGGACAGATAAATCTGCCCTTAACATCAACATCTTCTCTAATTTTTCTGTACAGGCAGCCCGGCTTTGTTCTCTCTGTGTTTGACAGGTGTGTGGGAATGTTTCCTTCGAGAGTTGGGAAAAGGCTGACTCCAAAAAAACTAAATAAAAATCCTCTCGATAAGCCACAACGCAACCATAGGTCAAGGTCATAGTGGAATTACTTCTTTTGACGTCATCTCAAACATGATCTAAGTGCCTGATATGTCCACTTTCAAAATTGCTACTTTGTATAAAAGCGCTACCACTGTTATAAAACTTCGTTATGATTATGCTTTTGACCTTTTTTAGGAGTACATTAATGTTTATTAGTGGTATGTTCGCTTTTTTTCCTCGTAATGGATTTATTTAGAAGTGCATAGATTTAAAAATACTGAATGAAGCATTCATTGATTTTTCAGAGATGAAGATGTCTTGGCTTCTCTTAAGTACTCATTTTAACTGCTCCCCGTGTCTCATGACATGTTTGGGATTTCCGTTATCTATTTCAATAGTAGAACTGCTTTGTTCACCTCAGATTTTTATCCAGCACTCAATGAATCTCTCCTTATTGTAACACATTTCAGTCATTACTGAAGAACATTGGGCCCACAGTTCGCCTACCAATGCTATTAAGCCACTACATTACGTTTGAATAAGTACTTATGTTGATGAGCCAGATTCTCTCCCAGACATCAGGGCTTTGTCTGTTAGAAGCTGGGATGAAATGAGCTGACTATGCAAGATCGGTATGTCCTATTTAATCTATTTTTTTCATACACTATAAAACACAAGGGTTTTACATTCTTCTATTCGCAGATGTGGAAACCACGGGCACCTTTTAAGCAAATAACAACAATAAATCTAATGGGAAAGATGCATTTTTCTCTAGATCTTACTTAAGCTGCCCCAATCTGAATTAGTATTTCAAATTTCACTTGAAACACAGGCTAAATTATGAGGAAGTGGATGCAAGTTGTGTAAAATCTATGATAGATTTGATTCAAACTTGAAGTTTAATAACTTTAATAACTGTTCCTTATTCAACACGCACTTATATTGCTGTTAAAATAGTTGGTGGTAATTTAAGCAGTGCATATGTTTGGTCTTTATAAAGTTTCACCCCATGAATGTTTATTTTTCTGAATGTTACAGAAAATGTGTTATTCTGAATAACACATGCTTAAAATGTTTCTCAGAGATTTTCACATCACTTTATTTCAGAACCGTATGAGATTGATTGTAAACAAATGTACTAAACATTTTTGATGGCGAGTTGTAAATACTGTAAACAGAAAAGGTATGCATTTGGAATAACACGAGATGTGTTACTTGCTGAACTTTTATGGTACAATGCTGAAAACTGTTTATAGGAGAATAAACCTGTTTGAACAAAATTTGGTGTTGTGTTCTTTGTTTAAATAGTACAAGCAACAGTATGTATTTGCTTTTTCTTGAATGAATCATACTAGTTATTGCTATTACTAAAAACGGCAATATATGTAGAATTATAAAAACATCTGTACAATGATGTATGTATAATACTTTTCGTCCCAAATTAATATGCAATTTTTGTATTATATAAATAAGCAGGGGCTGGGTGAGATCCAGTTTGTCCAAGAAAAAATACTTCCCATAAAGTGTACTTATTATTTTAATACTAGTCTGGCCTTTCCCATAACCCCTCCTTTAATCAAAAAAAAAAAAAAAAAAAAAGGGGGGGGCCAAGGGGAGTTTTTTTTGGGGGG
>NW_015505654.1:502350-534382 GCF_001515645.1 Sinocyclocheilus grahami
GGTCTGGGCCTTCCCCAAACCCCCCCTTTAAAAAAAAAAAAAAAAAAAAAAAAAGGTAGGAGCACATGGTAGTTTCATTTGGGTGTGACATAATCTGTAGTCTTCATATCAATTTAAACCTGTCAAGTTAACTTAGTCATTTGGTTCATCCCTCAGGTCTGTGGTGTTGCTAATCATTTTCTTGTCCTGGCTAATGTTGGTTGAAATTAGACGTAAAGCACAACAATCAGTCATAATCTATGAGCTAGTATCAACCCATTACAATGAGAAAGTTACTTCAGGTGTGTTTCTGAGGATTGATGACTGAAGGCATTTGCCAGTTGTTTTACCAAATGTGAAATAGCTGTTTCTATTGAGTTCTTTCATCGTTTGAGGACATTTTGAGAGATTGTGAGCTCTGTCAGCTCTTTACTTCTAAAACCTGGGCTCTCACAAGTCTTCAGACGGTCAACGCTTTGATAGCACAGATTCAGGGAAGTCAAGGTTGTTTTGAACTGCAAACATCAGCTTTAAAGTTGTTCTCACAGAAGTTCTTTGCATTTTAAAGGAGGTTTGAGGGATCAGAAAACTTTATGAAAGTTTAGAAAACGTTATGATCTCCTGGTCATGTTTATCCTCCACTTAGATCTTAGCAGTTCATCTTAAGAAACTTGTATTTTGAAACTGCATGAGTAGGGCTGAGCAGACAAATAGACATCTACTTCTTCTTTTTAAAGGTTTATTTATGGCGTTTTATGCTTTTATTTAGATATAGGTATACAGTATAGGTCGACAGGAAGTGAAGTGGGTGAGAGAGAGGGGACTCGAACTCGAGACACCCGAAGCACAAAGGCGTTGTATGTCGGCGCGCTGCCCACAAGACCATGGGTGTCAATATAGACAGCTTCTTCTCATAATAATAATAATAATAATAATAATAATAATAATAATAATAATAATAATAATAATAATAATAATAATAATAATAATAATAATTCATAATAATAATACATTTATCTATACATTTATTATGTTAGTTCCTGGATGATAACTGGTGTGCATTTGTTGTCACTAATCATTCAAACATAACATTATAAACATTATGAAAGAAAAACCTGTGAACTCTTTCTGGAAGTAAGTCTACAGCTGCAGACATAAGCTCACAGTAGAGGGAGACAAAACATCTGTGATTGAAAACTGATTCATTGAACCGCATCTCATGACTGACCTCAGACTGATGCTGAATTTATGCAACAATTTTCAATAAAAAGCTAGTTGCTTTTGTTTATAAAGGTCAGAGGTTTCAATGGACCTGATTGTCAAAGGCCAGAGATTCAGTAATTAGAATAATCTGATTCTTTCACTTTCTTAAAGTTTCTTGAAGAATGGGCTCGTCTCAGTAGCAGCTAATATGAGCTCAGTAATGTCATCAAGAATTAATGTGATCATATGTTGTCCTGACATGCGAGTTGTATAAGGTGGAACCAATTATAGCCCAGAGCTTGCATTCTTTGCAGTTTAAGAAAACAAGACATAATTATTTATCTTAATTTACCAGTTATTTTATATATTTCTCTAGTCAGAGGTAAAATCCTATAATCCATACAAAAAAATTTTTTTCCTGCTCACATAATTGTGTAATATTGCGCAAATGTCCCCATTGCTAGATACTGTGCTTTCTCAAATGTCATATGTCTGCAGTTTTACTGGAAGTGTGAGTAAGTGTTTTTCCTCCCTATATGCTCGGCGTTAATGAAAATCTGCACACTAGACTAGACCTCTGAGCTTCTGATTTCTTCTGTACCTCTGAGCGACTTCATCTTGACAGCATTCTAATATTCTGTCTGTTTCTTTTGTTTATTCCCTGAAGGTTTGGTTCCATGCCATCTCGCTGCCTGCACTGAGCCATCTCACATTTTCTTGTATTAGGATTTAATCTTGAGCATATTTGAGTGTTTATTTAAAGGGATATTGCAGTGCACTATAAAATTGTTTTTTTACAATCCTTTTTATTCCCACTTGATGATTAGCTTTAGGACATCATTACTTATTCTGTAGGACTCCCAACGTTCACAGCAGTTTAATGTATTCAGTTTACTATAATGACAACTAAAAATAGTTTGGTTGTTCTACATCTCTTCGGTGAATATCACATGACCATCTCCATTATCAGGAACAAGATTAGAATTTGACTGATTACTACGTATACTGACATATCATTCAAAATGTTTGAATGATTTAAATTTTGTTTTTGAAAAAAAAAAAAAAACTTGTCTTAATCAATCAATTTTAAAAATGTAATTTATTTCTGTGATGACAAAGCTGAATTTTCAGCAGCCATTAATCCAGTATTCAGTGTCACATGATCCTTCAGAAATCATTCAGATATGCTGATTTGCTGCTCAAACATTTATTATTGTCAATGTTGAAAACATCTGTGGTTTTTGTGGACACTCAAAAAAACATTTTAAATATTTTGTAACATTATAGATCTATTTTGTCACTTTTGATCAGTATAATGCACCCTTGCCCAATAAAATGATTAATTAAAAAAATATATTGACCCCAAACTTTTGAGTGTAAAGCCTCGTACACACCGGGACGATTATCGCGCGCGCTTATCGCCGACGTTTTTCGACGCGTCTTTTGTGTTCATACCCAAGCGATTTTCGCTGACGATGAGCCGAGTGAACATGCAAACTCACTCCCTGACATTAGAATAAAAAACAGAAATACCCCGGTACACATTGCAGATAAATCCTATTTGATCTGCAATTCCTCTCCATAACAACTCCCTCTTATCGAGATTTGTGTAGTCGCTGTCGCGTTTGTCATAAAGCCCTTTGTGTTCAGACACCAATGAGACCAGCAGCTCTACATTCATCTTGCCTCGATGCATCTTCTTGGTAGGCTTGCCGCGATAGACGGTGCTGACGGTGATACCGGTGTTAAGCCGCAACACCGGTTACTTCACTTGCCCACCGCGTCACCGACCCCCACCCTCGTTTTGATTTTTTTATAGAAATAAAAATAATTTAGTTCAGTAAAAGAACAGACACTACAATTAAAAACTGAACGTCCTACGTCTAAACACACATATCCGATTCTCCACAGAAGTCCCAGTGCGAGGGCGACACGTTTGCTCAGAAAGATGTTTAATGCCGGCGTGCTGTATGCGCTCGCATTTTATTGAGATGGAAACTTTTTAAAGGTAAGAAATTGCACATTCAGGAGCTGGTTTTCAACCCCCGCCCCGTGAATTTTGAAAATACAACAGCTAAAAGCTACATATATTTCTCAGCAATGAGGTGATAACTTGGCAGTTTTTGTAATTAAACCGAGCTTGTTTGCAATGCTTCACAATCGCTCGCTCGCACGTGTGTGCATGCGTTCGTTCGTGCTCTCTCTCTCTCCTTAATTAATTCGAATTAATTTAAATAAATATCATCTTTATTTCACTAAAGAATTCTACCTCTAACGAGCTGCAGATAAAATAGTCTAACAAATTAAAATTACCGTTATTTTCCGGTCTTTATCCGTTCAGTCAGATTTTGTGTAGCAAAACATCCATGACAGCCGTTGTGCTGGCAAATAATAATGGCTATTCGACGTGAATTATATACATAATTTTAATAGCACGGTGATTTAAAACCCGAGGGTCTACCATGTGCATAGTAAAGCGATCACTGCAGACAATCATTTTGGGTGGGAATTAATGTAAACACAGATATCGGATACCAGTCGTGTCTAAAATGAATGTAAACAGACGTGCCAAAAAATCGGATATGGTCAAAAGATCGGATCTGTGCATTAAGATTGGCAGTGTAAACGCAGCCTAACAAGAAGAGTGAGGTGAGGTGAGACAGACAAGACGATCGCGGATGATTACTTTAGAAACTAGATGCAAAAGCGGCTGTTTGGCAATATTTTGGATTTTGAAAAGCCTGTTGACTTTTGCCTTTTATCTAAGTTGATTTTGGAAGTTTTTTTTAAACATTTTTATTTAATTGGTTCCACATTGTTTGCTGATTTTTACTTTATTTAAACTTTGTGTCATTTATTTATTTTATTGGACACGTATGCCGTGCCTCCAAGCTTTCTTACTCGTTTTGCTAATAAACGTTCTACGTTTCTTATTTATTTGGTTATATATATTATACATGTTTACTTATTTTCAGTTTTGTATACCTATTAAACTTTATGTAAGTTATTTGTTATTTTATATTAGGCATAGCCTGCCCTATAGCATGGTGTATTTGTTTTGTTAATAAACGTTCTATGTTTTATATATAGGTTAAAGTGAGTTTGACATTGTATTTTGTTGTTGCATTCAAGCAATTGCCGCCGAACTGCCGCTAATTCAAAAGTGAAAGTAAAATGCGCACACCGCTTTTAGATTACTTTAGAAACTAGATGCAAAAGCGGCTGTTTGGCAATATTTTGGATTTTGAAAAGCCTGTTGACTTTTGCCTTTTATCTAAGTTGATTTTGGAAGTTTTTTTTAAACATTTTTATTTAATTGGTTCCACATTGTTTGCTGATTTTTACTTTATTTAAACTTTGTGTCATTTATTTATTTTATTGGACACGTATGCCGTGCCTCCAAGCTTTCTTACTCGTTTTGCTAATAAACGTTCTACGTTTCTTATTTATTTGGTTATATATATTATACATGTTTACTTATTTTCAGTTTTGTATACCTATTAAACTTTATGTAAGTTATTTGTTATTTTATATTAGGCATAGCCTGCCCTATAGCATGGTGTATTTGTTTTGTTAATAAACGTTCTATGTTTTATATATAGGTTAAAGTGAGTTTGACATTGTATTTTGTTGTTGCATTCAAGCAATTGCCGCCGAACTGCCGCTAATTCAAAAGTGAAAGTAAAATGCGCACACCGCTTTTACAAGCTATTTAAAAGTGAAGGAAAGCGAGGAAAAGAGGGAATGCCCCGCCCCCACGGTGATACCGGTGTTGTCACACGCCGATTAACCGGTGGGAAAATTTCCTCACCGACACAACCCTACTTCTTGGTGTACTTACTTACTTCCTCTTCGTCGTTAGGTATACATGTGTGCTCGGCAAGACCGTTTTGTGCTTGAGCGTCGCGTCAAACTAAAAAAAACAGCCCGAGGCTTTTTTTCTAAAAAATGACGCTTTTACGCCTGGCGTTTTGCGCGTCTGTGTGCACACTCACATTGGCGCACATTGTTTAGTCACGAGGCGTTAAACGTCGGCGATAATCGCGCGCGATATTAGTCCCGGTTATTAGTCTGCATTATTACTTATAATGCAGATCATTACTTCAGTCAAAGTATATGGAGTTGTTTTGTTTTAGTTTTGCATGCACAATACATTTGAAATTGATATAATTAGATGAACCCTTGGATTAGTCATACTGTATGACAATAAATGCGCAAAAGCAACACATATATCCTCCTTTTTACCAGCAGCACAAGGAATAGACTGTTATAAGGTCACACGTGTAGTAGTCATTTTTTTAGTTTATTAGTCCCTGATGAGCCTCACTCTTGAGTTTAGTACTGGTTGGCACATTCTTCTTCTCAATAAAAAACTATTCAACTCTTGACAAATCCTTGAATGTGACCGATCTTTCACCCGCTTTAAGTACTTGAGCCAGGTTTGCAGACCTTCACACAGACGGATCTCTCTCAAATACCTTTGGTGTTTTTTTTCAAAAGTTGAGCTTGACTGGAACAAACAGGTGACACTTGCAGGTGCAAAGACAAACAAAACGTGTTCTTCTAATCAGTAAATCTTGACTGAGCAATGATGGCCCACTTCTGATCTCTTTATGATAGTGAAAGCATGCAAGAATGTTTATCACGAGATGAATGAATGCCAAAATGAAGTGAATTTGTTCCTTACGTGGCAGATACACACTCAGACATAATATATTTGGCCCTCCTCTTTTAAAATACTTTCTCATCTATAATTCATCTGACATATTCCAAACATTATTAATCCATATTTAAATAAACGTTCATCAACCAGAAAGAATACTACATTCTGGAAAGTACATTGCAATTATATGAATGAAGGACAGGCTAGAGCACATCACAAACACAATGAGGTGATATGCATTAGTGTGGCAACAGACAAACAATGCATTTGAATGAGACATATTTAAATGACTAGACAATGACTAACCTTATTAAGTGTTTATAGCATAAAGCTTTTAAATGCTTCTGTAAACTACAGTGGACACATAAATCAGTTTAACAATAGAATTCTGCAGTTGATTTGGAGTTATTGCTCATGTGTGGCAATCATACTGAATGTATGTAGTCATTGTCTGCTGAGATTTGGGAGTTGACTTTATGAACATGAAGTACATGTCCATGAATACATTTAGTTCCTGAGAACTAGAAGGGTCAAAGCCTTTGTCAGTCACAGTGAATTACATTAAACATGTAAAACCAGAGTGTTGTCACTCTGACAGGAAGATATTACTCATATTGTATGTATGATGACTCAAACATTCTGTCTCACACAGTGCATGATCAGAGTGCTGTGCCCTTAGCACTAGATTAAGCCTCAGTAATAAGGACTCTTAACACTTTCCCCGCAAGCATTTAAACAAACAAAAAACACTTGCCAGCCACCATCAGCATGTTTCATCATTTCCCCAAAATTTTCATGGCCCCTAGAATATTTTGTTGAATTAATATTTTGAACATGTAAT
Organism: Sinocyclocheilus grahami; assembly: GCF_001515645.1. Classification (NCBI taxonomy): domain Eukaryota; kingdom Metazoa; phylum Chordata; class Actinopteri; order Cypriniformes; family Cyprinidae; genus Sinocyclocheilus; species Sinocyclocheilus grahami. The sequence continues at coordinate 509,037 of NW_015505654.1, forward strand.
GAATATTCTGAACATGTTAAAAGAAAGAACAGAGCCTCTGCTTTTAAAACAAATAATTTTTTTAATCAACACTTGAATGTGGCTAAGTTTCATGAAAAAAGCAACATTTTGAACAAAATGCCAAGAAAATCACGTTTTTGACAGACTACATCCGCATAGGATTCAGAATAATGATCAAAACATATAGAGTAGATTGCTTCCATCAACACCTCCAAAGCTTGCACAGTCCACTCCCTGGGCCAACATTTCATTCCGTAGGATGCTTTTATATTAATGTCTGTTGATTGCATTATTAGGGGCACAGACACCTACTGAATCTGTTAGTGTTCTTCTTCTTCGTCCACTCTGGAAGTCTATAGTAGTAACCCATAGAACCGTATGGTAAAAAGTTGTGAAATTTGGCACACAGATAGAGGACAGTCTGAACATTAACCACACCAAATTTGGAGTCTCTAACTCAAACCCTCTAGTTCCACCACTTATCTAAAGTTGCACGCATGTTTATGCTAATAACTTTTCGACCGTAAGGGCTAGAAGCAAAATAATTTTTTCCTCGGCTCTAGACGATTCAAATGCACCCTATGATGTAATTTTCCATTATAAAATGTTTCTGCCATTTTGAATTTTTGAAAAACCCACTTTTGACTGGGTTATTGGAAATTGGTTAAATCTGCACATACTGTATAAGTTTTCCAACTGTCAAAAGGAGATGAACCAGGCAAATACCTCATATCATTCCTTCTCTGTTATTGTTTGACTGCTGAATCTCCATGGTAATTCAACCAAGATGTTTTTGCCCCCACCACCACATTCAATAGGAAAGTCAATAGGTGAAGACTTTTATGTCTCCTTTGTGTTTGAAATCCCCCACAAATCATTTCAGTTCCACAAAATAGCAATGAACAGATTTCTCTGAGCCTGCCAGAGGATAAAAGTATAAACAAGATCAAAAAACTTATAGCAAGGATTGATCTTCATGTGTATACTGCTTGAGGCTTTCTTTTTTTGTTATTGGCTTTTTATTTATTACATCATCCCTGTAGCGTATTTTACACAGAGGCTCACTTTTAAGAGAACTGCCATTTTTTCACATTCTTTACAAAATTCTTTACAAACTGGCTGGCAAAACAATATAAAATCAATGTCAGCTCTTTATGTGGAAACTTTACCATCATGCCTGTGTAGCGTCTGGACCAATCAAAAACACAATTTTACATTTGATTTAACAAATCAGTTATTCATTAGATTAACAAATCGTCACAGTCCCCTCACCCAATAAACTGGGTGCCAGGATGTCTGCAACGACACCAGGCCCCCCTGGTCCCCATGGCAACTAATGCTGATATCACTGGTTTTATGACCCACAGGAATGTAAGTAGGGAAAATCACTGCATGTTCCATAGCAAGAGGCACAATGCACAGTAGAAATTGACTTTTCTACTAATTAATTAATAGGAAAACCTTTCTTTGAATGAACACACATATCCTTCAGGTCATGGTTTATGTTGTCTTTGATATTTTTAGGCTATTCTATGCATGCTTATGATGGAACCCATTCCTGTCATCTTGCCATATGTAATCCTACCATGTTTAGTATCTATGAATTCGTCTTCTGATGATCGAAACGAGCGTGTATATTATATGTTGGTACATAGAGATGAGACTTGCAAGTATTCAAATTTTGTCTTATTAATTGATACATTAGGTATAATTTGCACCTTTTTAAAAGGGTGTGTTTGAACTAAGAATCTGATGTTTCCTTCAGGCTGTAAATCTGTTGAATATCAAATGGTACCATAGTTTCATATTCTTATTTCTCTTCTCTTTACTGCGTTAAGCTTTAACCCTTTCCTATACAAACTGTATGTGTGTGTGTGTGTGTGTATGTTAGACCAGTTTAAGTGTTTATGTAGTATGTTAGACTAGTTTAAGTGTTTATGTAGTTAATAAAGTCTTATTTGTATCACACTTGACGTTGTTCATTGTTTGCTCATAACTGGAGTCACTTAATCATGCAGATTTATGCTACAAGCTCTTTGTAGAATTGTACAGTAAGAAAGTTATTTCCCTTAACCAGGAAATTAACGTTCTTAGAATTGACAGACAGTTGACCCTGAGAGGTCAGCTAAATATCTACAGCGGATCTAAATATTTATAATTAATTATAACTAGTTATGATTAATTATTCATATTTCCCCATGAGCTGATTCGCTACACCTGTTTCTGACATACATGTTCTTCACTGCAGTAATGAGTAAGAAAAACCCTGAACGGATGCAAGGTTCAGTGAATGTCAAGTGCAAGCACTCTTTCAATTTTTACACGTATGCTGTATGAGAATCAGGGACAAATTAACCCCAAAACAGCATTATACATTGAAACAAAATTGGTGTAGAAACTGTTTTCGCTCAGAAACTGCTATTAAATTTCACAAAAAATTTTAAAGAAACGGCAAGTAAAACACTGAATTAAACATTAAATTTTGAAGTAGAAAAACAGAAATAGTATTTTATTGTTAGACATAATCTTATAATATTTTTTTTATTTAAATCTTTTATTTAAAACTTGATTTTAAATATTCTTACAGTGTATTACAGTGCTTTATTTTTGTATTTTCCTGTTTCTAGTTTTTCACCACCAACTTTCTACAACACTGTCCCCTCATTATGTTTTTAGAAGAAAGACCACATCAAATACTTTCATAATTGAGCCAACTTTCCCCGCTTGACAAGATCATTATGAGGAGTATTATATGAAAGTATCAAATGTACAAACTTTACAAGTACAGGCTCATGGATGCCTGTGAGGGCAACCTAAAATAATAGTTAGCCATAATTAAAGGTGAACCTGAAACACCCATTCAATATAAAACAACACTGAAATGAATAAGAACTTACAAGAACACATTCCTGGCTTTATCACAGCATGTTTAATAAACATACTCTCTGATGATGTTTATCTTAATAACGAACATCTGGTGGTTTGGATTGCTCCATGGCTTTTAAGAAATAAATGATGTATAATCATTTCAGAAGAATATGAGTGATATTTTGATGCACATTGCTACCCAAGCTGAGGAAAAACTCCTGAGCGCTAAGAGTAACAACCTTTGTGATTACAACTTAAAATGAAGAACCTCCTGCCCATTTACACTCTCCAAATCACATCTGCATGTCATTATGATAATTAACATTTGAATCTGAAAATGTGCCAGGTATTGATAAGTACGACTGATGAAAAATATGCTTAATATCAAACACTTGTCTTTTGGATTTCATCACATGAAATTTCCTTTCAAACAAGACCCTTCCAAAGACAAGTTGTTTGAGGAAAGAATGGATGGAAATTTCCTTTTTTGGAGTGTAAGAACTCTGCTGCTATGAATACGTTTCTGTTCATGCCAGTCCATATGTTCAGACATGCTTCTGTAACCATATGTCATTATGTCTGTATTTTATCTATAGCTTGATTTTGCCCCAGGTGTGCTCTTTTCTCTAAAGAGGGGGATTTCTTGAAAATCTGAAACTTTTGGTTTTGATTTGATTCAGCCACTTCCTGTGTACATACAATAAATGGAACATTCATAAAGAGTGAAGTATATCACAACTAAAAAAAAATAAAATGGATGTGTTTAATAGTACCTGCATTTAATGTATGTACACATTCATTAAATAGATACGGGTTTTCAGTCTTCCTTGAAGTATTTATCTGACATACAGTATGCATTAGCTATTTTTTTTTCTTTGTTTCTATTTTTGCACATTGATTCAATTTTAAGGTTTTCTATAAGATTTTTTAAAATCCTTTCCTGTGCTGTTTTTGCTTAGAGTTAGAAAGCAGTATGCTGGCCTGTTGGTTTAGGTATGGTATCTTCTCTGGAAACATTACTTTTCCAGGAACACTTCATTCCATTCCATGTCTCTCAGGACAGATTTTTGGAAGACTCTTTAGAACTTGGATGAGTTTCAGGTGGTAATATAATTTATGTAATCCATATCCTACAGTGAGCTGATCTCAGCTGCGCTTCTTATTTTAAAATCTCTCAAAGCTGTATTTACAGGTATGGTTTTATTTAATATTGTTGGATTTAGATTAAGAAGATGGAAGGACAATCCCACTAAAGGTGCAGATTCATGGACAGTTTACACATTTTCATCACCACATGCCTCCTACATGGCCTCTTTTGGAGAAGAGGCTGAACATGCTGTTAGCAGGCAAACATTTTCCATTGGCATGCCAAAGAAAAAGCAACTCAGGAAAGTAGGGTAGGGTGACTGCTCTGCCAATCAAATTTGAGGATCAGAACTAACTGTTGTATAATTATCATTAACAAATGATTAAAATATGGACATCTTGTATAGTTATAAGAGTTGCATTACAAAGAATGGCTCACTGAAGAGAGTAAGTGCAGAAGTGTGTATGCAGCAGCTCAGACATAATGAAGGACAAGCCAGGAAATTGGTGGTTGAGAGTAGTATTTAGCCTACTGGATGAGATAGAAACCAGTGTTAATTATATGAGGCAGGGATAATAGCTGACACTACAGCATGATATGCATGAGAACTCTAGCACGATGAGTTTTGGATAAGTAAATAAAATGTCATTGTAATGAACACGGTGGGAGGTAAAGAGAGCACCAGTGTTTGGAAAGCTACTATAAAAACTGTTGGCTAAGTTACTCAAAATCTAATGTACTCTGAAAGATGGTTAGGAAGTTATCTACACTATAAGCTACTTAAGGGGGTGATACATAGGCTATAACTATACAGTTTTATAATATATAATTTAATCTGAGCAAAAGCAGTTTCTTAATTAGGTTGCAGCATCTAATTACATCAATTAACACTAAATACAACAAAGCACTAGAATAAACTCTAATTTATCTAAGTGAATAAAAAACATTATGGTTGAAAATGAAGATTGATGTGCCAAAGAAGGCACCAGTAGGCAATTTCACTCCTGCAAACCACAGAGCATCTCATAAAGGGGTCATGAACTGAGAAATCAACTTTTACTTGAGCTTTTGATATATAAGAGGTCATCGTACTAAACGAATATCCTGTAAGTTTCAGAACTGAAAACATCCTTGTTACTGAAATTAAAGCTTTTATTATCACCAGGCCCAGAGAATGCCAGATCCTGGAATGTGCCTACCAACACCACCCCTACAGAAGAATATCAACGCCTAATTCTGTAGCCCCGCCCACTGATTCGCGCATGACATAGTAGAGAACTGGCGGTAAACCAGATCGAGCAACCAAGCAATAAACATACCGTTGAAGATCGCAAAATATTATGCAGTGCCCGGTTGTGGAAGAACACAGTTGCTGCATAACCTTCCTTCGGATTCAAATATTAGGAATGCGTGGTTGAACTTAATGAAGTTTCAGCTCACGTGAGTAAAACACTGAGCCTTCGTTTGCTTCATTTCACCGCAGAATCCATTGTAAACAAGACAGAAGGCTTCAACTATTAAGGACGTAGCTTGCAGTGTTTTGCCAACTAATTTTCAGGGGAAGTTGCTAAAGAAAGATTGATTTGTTGCTAAAAGTTGCTAAATGACGCAATGTCATTGCGCAGTGATGTCATTGCGTAATCACTATGCAAAATTGCGTCACTGCATCAAATCTCAGCAAAAAAAAAAATGTAAATGTTAATTTAGATGCGTTTATAAAATAATATAAATGCATAATATAATACAATATAAATAATTAATTTTAAATACAACATTGAATTATTTAACACTTTCACATTTTTTAACAATTACAATTTAAGTTTATTTTTATTAGCTAGTAAACTAGTAAAACTACTCATTCTGAACAATTATAGATTTAAGCAGTGTATTAGTAGTTCGTAAGCTACACTCTAAGAAAAGTCTGTAAAAATAGGGTGATATTAATATTTATTAATATGAAGGAATTTTCCGTAATTATTATTCACACGTTGTTTACCTACATTTTAAATTATGCATTGTATTTTGTGTTTTCGGGTTACAGTGGATAATAGAAAATGTTCTGGAAAATTACTAAATTTTTCTAGATATTTTTCTTACCGTGCACTAACTGATCAACAAACTCAAGTACAAGCTACTAACAAGGTGTATCATAAATGAATTATTATTATTATTATTAAATTAAACAATTGCTAATAGCAGCCAACTTAATTCATGTGAATTGTGTACTGCTAGGCATGTTTGGTTTCCTCTTTTTGTGTAATGTAGATGGAAAATGTGTGCCTTTTTTATCGTTTGAGTCACTTATCAAAAGTTGCTAAATGTTGGCAAAAAAAAAAAAAGCTAAATTTGTTGCTAGGTGCTTTTGGAAGAAAAAGTTGCTAGGGTAGTCTGAGAAGTTACTAAATCTAGCAACAAAATTGCTAAGTTGGTAGCTTGTCAAACAGACACAGAAAGTTAGTTTACTATGCAAAACTGTTATCCAATCATAGCAGTGGGCGTTTACTTCCAAGTCTTCAATGCGGAATGCCCATAAAAACTATTTTTTTTGGTATGCACTTCTGTGTCACCTTAAGACAGGGGTGCCCAACCCTGCTCCTGGCGACCTGCAAAGTTTAGCTCCAACTCTAATCAAAGACACCTGCCTTTAATGTTTAAGTGATCCTGAAGACCCTAATTAGTTGCTTCAGGTGTGTTTGATTAGGGTTGGAGCTGAACTTTGCAGGACAGTCGATCGCCAGGAGCAGGGTTGGGCACCCCTGCCTTAAGACAATCAAGGAGGTGCCTTCGTCGCACATTTTGTATGCTGTTGACCCCCCAATCGACTTTTACATTAAATATAATGTAATATGTTTTTGTAATGTACAAACCCGATTCCAAAAAAGTTGGGATACTGTACAAATTGTGAATCTCATGAAATCCAAAATGAACCAATATTTGGCATGACATTTCAAAATGTCTCACTTTCAACATTTGATATGTTATCTAATATAAGTTTATGAGATTTGTAAATTATTCCATTCCTTTTTTACTCACAATTTGTACAGTGTCCCAACTTTTTTGGAATTGGGTTTGTATATTGTGTCTATGTATATGCAACATTTGAATGGACTGATAAAGGTACTGTAAAGTATTTTTGCTTTGATCATAATAATGTACCAAATCTAACTCGTATAAATATTAAAGTAGTATAGAAAAATACTATACATACATTTTTTATTAATATTTCAAAAACAATACAATAGTGCAAACATATTTTAGGAATCAGAACAATTCCAGAAAAAGTAAATATTAAACAAGTATGATAATTTTTGCACAATGTAACATTTCCAAATACAAGTACAAAACAAGGAACAAAATAATAATAATAATAATAAAACAGGTATCAATCATGGTACGTGAAAGATCTCATCATATTTCTTTAAAAAAAAGCAAATTATTTATTATTAATTATTCTTAGTAATCTTATTAAATGTTCTACACATAAGAAATCTATAAATGTAGGTATTTTCTTAAGAAATCTTTGTTTGTGAAAACAAATTTTTCTCACAAGGATAAGAGAGTTAATAGTAGAGTCTAAAGATTTTTTGGGTTTTCAAAATAACAAAAAACATCTTTAATGTGTAAATTACAGTTCATATTAACATTGGAGAAACAATAAGAACTCAACTCGTTCCAGAAAAGTGAAGAAGCATTACATGAAAAAAATAAATGACAAATGCCTTCACTTTCATTCCCACAAAATGTGCACATATCAACTTCGTCACAGTACCTGGACAAAAAAGCATTACAGGGGTAGATATTATGCAAAATCTTTCATTGTATTGGCTATGCAGAATTTATACGGTAATAGCCATGTTTTCCTCCATTGAATGTTATCTATTATAGAACCCCAATACTATACATACATTTATAGGTGAAGTCAAACTCTGTGATGCCAAACAATTTCCCTGTGTCCATCAGTTGTACACCTCGAAATCCTTTATTCCGATGGGGCCTTTGAAGTGGCCAGTTTTGAGCATTTCGGTTTGGAACGACCCTTCAATATGGCGGCCATGATTGTTTTCACTCCGAAGTGCCCTTCGGAGGGCGATAGGCTATATCCCGTTTGGAACACACCGACAGTCTTTACTGGTATATCACTGGTAAATTACTGTTTAGCGATCATGTGTGAACAGGACCTTTTCAAAAATACCGGTAAATTCATTCTGGCAATGGCCGATTGTTTCGCTAGATAAGACCCTTATTCATCGGCTGGGATCGTGTAGAGCCCTTTGAAGCTGCACTGAAACGGCCAATGGGTTGAAGGCAATTTGGACCTTCAACCCATTGGCCACCATAAGTCCATTATTTGGAGAAAAATACTGGAATGTTTTTCTCAAAAATCTTAATTTCTTTGCGACTGAAGACAGACAGACAGAAAGACATGAACATCTTGGATGACATGGGTGTGAGTAAATTATCAGGAATTTTTTATTGTGGAAGTGAACTAATCCTTTAAAAAGGCTGATGAGCACTGGTTTACATGGATGGTACAGTATAATGCATCATGGGGAATCATGGACAAAATCAAAGACTACAATACTTTTTGCATAGATTAAATAATTTACAGTGGGGAAAATATTTATTTGATCCCCTGCTGATTTTGTAAGTTTGCCCACTTACAAAGAAATTAAGGGTCTGTAATTTTTATGGTAGGTTTATTTTAACGGATAGAGACAGAATATCAACCAAAAAATCCAGAAAAAAACATTATATAAAGGTTAGAAATTGATTTGCATTTCAGTGAGTGAAATAAATATTTGATCCCCTACCAACCAGCAAACTACACTGGAGGAGCTTGTTAATGATCTTAAGGCAGTTGGGACCGCAGTCACCAAGCAAACCATTGGTAACACACTACGCCACAATGGACTGAAATCCTGCAGCGCCCGCAAGGTCCCACTGCTCAAGAAGGCACATGTACAGGCCCGTTAAAGTTTGCCAAAGAACATCAAAATGATTCAGAGAAGGCTTGGGAGAAAGTGCTGTGATCAGATGAGACCAAAATGTAGCACTTTGGCATTAACTCGACTCACCGTGTTTGGAGGGAGAGATGCTGACTATGACCCCAAGAACACCATCCCTACAGTCAAGCACAGAGGTGGAAACATTATGGTTTACGGCTGTTTTCTGCTAAGGGTACAGGACGACTTCACCGCATTGAGGGGCAAATGGACGGGACCATGTACTGTAAAATCTTGGACGAGAACCTCCTTCTCTCAGCCAGAACACTGAAAATGGGTCATGGATGGGTCTTCCAGCATGACAATGACCCGAAACATACCGCCAAGGCAACAAAGGAGTGGCTCAAGAAGAAGCACATTAAGGTCATGGAGTGGCCTAGCTAGTCTCCAGACCTCAATCCTATAGAAAATCTGTGGAGGGAGCTGAAACTTTGAGTTGCCAACCGACAGCCAAGAAACCTTAAGGATTTAGAGAGGATCTGTAAAGAGGAATGGATCAAAATCCCTCCTGAGATGTGTGCAAACCTGGTGACCAACTACAAAAAATGTCTTACCTCTGTGCTTGCCATCAAGGGTTTCTGCACCAAGTACTAAATCATGTTTTGCTTGGGGATCAAATGCTTATTTCACTCACTAAAATGCAAATCAATTTCTAACCTTTATATAATGCATGTTTTTTTCTGTTTTTTTTTGTTGGAATTCTGTCTCTATACGTTAAAATAAACCTACCATAAAAATTACAGACCCTTCATTTCTTTGTAAGTTGGCAAACTTACAAAATCAGCAGGGGATCAAATAAATATTTTCCCCACTGTAGGTGTAGTGACCACTTAATTGCACAGGGAAAAGGGTTATGTAATATTTTCTGAATTAATGTGATTTTCTTAAAAATTAAAAAAAATAAATAAAAAATACCTGCAAACCTCAAAATGACTACAGTGGTCATCCCCAGCACAGCCTTTTCACACTCCTACCATGAGACAGATGCTACAGGAGTGTTAAAAAAAGGAGCCATCAAGCTTGTGAACGACACCCATCTGCTGCCTCCCCCCATCACTGCTGACACACATTATAATATAAAAGCTCCAGGCTCTTGCTTACCACATCCTACCACAGCCCATTCGTATTGCATGGCCTCCCTGATGCACTTGCAAACAGAACGCGACATGGCCAAATAGAAAGCTTCCACACAGATAAACCACTAATATCAGATATAACAGGTGGGAAAATATTTACACCCTCATTTATGGTGTAGACTGTGGGTCAAATAGTTAAAGATAATAATGTTAGTATATAAATATTAAATTAAATAATAAACAATGTTCATTATTTATATTAATTTTATTTATACCTTTCATGCCTTTCATATGTATTAAATTGCCTCTGTCTGTGATTATGATCCATGTAAAAGCCATGTTGCGCAGGAGCACTCTAAAACTTCCAGATCAATTTTTGTGTTCTTCATGTAGATTTAATTATATGCAGATGAGCTTCATATTGCAGTCTTTACATTAGCCAGGCAGGTCGGTTACAGACTACGGATGTTTTGTTAAATCCTGTAGGTGTATATCTATTTAACAAGACCAATGCAGGAGCAAACAGCACAAGCGCAAAACACAATAAATTGATTTTTTAAAAAGCCAATGGACCAAGTTGTCAATTTACCTCTTGAGTAAAGTCTGTTATAAATCTCTCTGTTGATCACCTCTTTGTGCTTGTTTGCCCTTTACAAGGCCTTTACATCGCTTGAATGTTTTAATGCCCTTAAGATGAGAGCATGTAATTTAGAGAGTAGGTAACTTAAAGGGAATGATAGAATGCAAGGAGGAAGAAAACAAGAAAGTGGTTCAACCCTTGTCTTATATTTAACTTGGCCCTGTATAAAATAGGTGCTTATTAAGTTAAAACATATATGTCATTAATATGGTCTCCCAGCCAGTTCGATCAAACCTCTGCAGCTAATCCAGAATGTGACAACAAGAGTAGTCTTTAACAAGCCGATAAGAGCGCATGTCACACCTCTGTTCATCAATTTGCACCAATAGCTGCTCGCATAAAATTCAAGACATTGATGTTTGCCTACAAAACAACCACTGGCTCTGCACCCCTTTACTACTTCAAACTTATGTGCCCTCAAGAAGCTTGTGTTCTGCAAGTGAATTAATAATAACTTGGCCCTCTATCAGCTCTATCTATTCTATCTTATTTCTATCTACTTTTTTATTTATCATGAAAAAAACTTGCTATGTGTACTGTGTTAGACTAACCGGGACTTGTCACAACACGTATATATTGTTACTCTTTTGATGATTTTATCGCTTCTTTGTAAGTCACTTAGGATAAAAGCGTCTGCTAAATGATTAAAATTGCTTGTGATGTTCCTCATTTCTATGTCAGTTTAACTAATAATATCAGCTAAATGCAAAAACCATAGGGCATGAACTGCAAAGCAGAATGTGCAAAAACCTTTTAAAAATCCTTGCATATTTTTCTCTTCTCGGAAAACAGAACATTTTAGACTTCAATAAGTTATGTGTTTCTGAATGCTCCTTAGTTACCGTCATTGTTTCATTAAAACCTAAAAAGGGCAAGACCATTAAGAGCCATCAGAAAATTTATTTATTGGTATTTTCCATCTTACTAGGGCACAAATAATACAATCTCTTGCTTTATTTTTTATTCCCGAGGATGTCGCCCCTTTGGGGTTATAAGTTGACTGAAAACAGAATGCTTATTTGGGAATGCTTGTTACAATATTTTAGCCACATTTAAAAAAATATTTATTCTCACACAACTTACAGTAAACATTCGTTGTAACATTCTGTTAAACAATAAGAAAAATTTATTTATGAATACATTAGCCTACTGTATCATAGTTGATACGCAAATTTCTAGGGCCTATAAATTCAATGATCAAATATTTGCTGATAACCCAAAATCTACTGTACTTAATGCATTCTGACCTTTGATTGATGGCTTTATGAAGTCTTTTTGCTGTAAAATCTTTAATGATTTTTATGAGGTAAGAATAACTTTTATATTGTTTAATAATAATTCAAGATTAACATTTACTGGCCTGAAGCAGATTGTGTTTTCCTGATTATCAACATAATTTTTAGTGTTACTTATTATTTACATTCTTTTTATGACACATTTGAGGATGGTTTATATATTTGCATATATGAACCATAAAAGCCTGATGTATTAAATACAATACTTAACTAAAACACACACACACACATTGTGTTTCCATGTTTTATGGGGACATTCCATAGGCGTAATGGTTTTTATACTGTATGTGTTATGGAGCTGACAAGACGTGAGACGTGCGGATCCATTCGCAAAGCTTTATTGTGGAGAAGACAGAGATGTGGTCATAAAGCAGGCAGGGTCAAACAGAGGCAGACAGGTATATGGCGGGCAAGACACAAGAATAGTCCTAGGGCTAGCGTGGGTCGACGATTGGCAGACAGAGTCACAGGGGCAAGGCTAAAGGGAGAAATCCAGGAAAACAGGCGAAGATCAAAACCAGAGAAAACAGTTAAGGCTAAGGCTAAGGCAGGGAAACAAATGAGGGCTCTGTAGTGTAGCAATCTGAGATATGTGCTAAACAATACTCGGCAGAGGGAAGGGATCAGAGTGAGTGTTAAATAGTGAGGGAGTGATATGAAACAGCTGGGTGCAATCAGTGTTAAGTGCAATCAGTGCAATGAATGATGGGATATGTAGTCCGGGGTGATGTGCAACAGTGTGTAGTGCGAGAGTCAATGAAATCGGAAAGGGTGACCTCTGATGGCTAGCAGAAGGAAGTTCATGGACCGGATTCGTGACACAAGACTGGTCTTGAGTACTACAACACTTCTCTTCTTGGTAGACTTGACTAGACTCATGAATATCAGCTGTGACTTGACCAGACTCATGAGAATAAACTGTGAATCGATTTGACTCAGGACGATCAACTGTGACTAGACTTGACTCAGGAAGATCAACTGTGACTTGACTTGACTCAGGAAGATCAACTGTGACTGGACCAGACTCATGATAATGAACTGTGACTTGATTTGCCCCATGACGATCAACGGTGACTTGACTCATAACTATCAGCTGTGACTTGACGAGACTCATGCAAAGGAACTGTGACTTGACCTGACTCATGAAGATCAGCTGTGACTAGACTTGACTCGTGACGATCAATTGTGACTTGACTAGACTCATAACTATCAACTGTGCCTTGACTAGACTCATGCAAAGGAACTGTGACTTGACCTGACTCATGAAGATCAGCTGTGACTAGACTTGACTCGTGACAGGGTCAAACAGAGGCAGACAGGTATATGGCGGGCAAGACACAAGAACAGTCCTAGGGCTAGCGTGGGTCGACGATTGGCAGACAGAGTCACAGGGGCAAGGCTAAAGGGAGAAATCCTGGAAAACAGGCGAAGATCAAAACCGGAGAAAACGGCTAAGGCAGGGAAACAAATGAGGGCTCTGTAGTATAGCTATCTGAGATATGTGTTAAACAATACTCGGCAGAGGGAAGGGATCAGAGTGAGTGTTAAATAGTGAGGGAGTGATATGAAACAGCTGGGTGCAATCAGTGTTACCAGCTGTGTGCAATCCGTGCTGAGTGCAATCAGTGCAATGAATGATGGGATATGTAGTCCGGGGTGATGTGCAACAGTGTGTAGTGCGAGAGTCAATGAAATCGGAAAGGGTGACCTCTGATGGCTAGCAGAAGGAAGTTCATGGACCGGATTCGTGACAGTATGTGCTATTGCCCTACACCAACCCTACCCCTAAACCTACCCCTTACAGGAAACTTTGTGCATTTTTACTTTCTCAAAAAAACTCATTCTGTATGATTTATAAGCTTGTTTCCTCATGGGGACCTCAAAAATGTCCCCACAAGGTCAAAATTTACTAATATTACTATCCTTGTGGGGACATTTGGTCCCCATAACGTGATAAATACCAGGTACACACACACACAAATATGTTAGTGATTAATGTGGGAAAACTTTGGAAACTATCTTCTCTAAAATTAATTAAAGATATTCCATTTCAAAGACTTTCTGAAACTTAAATGGCCTGTGTTGAAAAGCTATAGGCCAAGTCAGTCTGGTTAAGCATGCGCTACACACTTGATTGATACATATCTATCTATCTCTATATGCAATTAGGGATTTTAGTGGATCAATTTCAACTTACTTAATTTCAACAGTATTTTAGCTTTCGTGTGTAGCTTCTGTGACCATTGCTCATTGAATGACACAATATATGCACAGAAACTGATACAAGATCTGCACCCCTCTGTAGGTATATATTGCAAGTCCATGCAAGCACAGCGGTGCAGAATCCTGTCCAACTGGGGGAAACTTCTGACCAAAACGAGTACATGAAAACACTATGACTTAAGTTTTCCCCCGACACAATGACTGACTCTACCAATGAAGCCAGTACACCATGTGTAAAAACCATTGCATAACCTGATGCTATTAGAAATGCCTTTAAGTGAAGTGAAGTGACATGTGGCCAAGTATGGTGACACATACTTGGAATTAGTGCTCTGCATTTAACCCATCCAAAGTGCACACACACAGCAGTGAACACACACACACCGTGAACACACACCCAGAGCAGTGGGCAGCCATTTATGCTGCGGCACTCGGGGAGCAGTTGGGGGTTCGGTGCCTTGCTCAAGGGCACCTCAGTCGTGGTATTGAGGGTGGAAGAGAGTGCTGTACATTCACTCCCCCCACCTACAATCCCTGCCGGGAAAAGACTCGAACCTTTTGGGTTACGAGTCCAACTCTCTAACCATTAGGCCACGACTTCCCCCAAAAAAATTCAGGGGAGAGCACGAATGCAGTACCCCACTACCATAAATTGTGAAAAGTCAAGACTCCCACATTTGGGGAATTCGCAGGGGTCAGCACAACCGGAGTGCAATGGCCGAGCCTCTCCCTGGGTGAACCACCTTCTTGATCATGGTGTCTCCCCTACCAGGTAAGTATCCGCTACTTAAAATAGTGGATACTTAAGTAAGCCACTACTTAAAGTGTGAGAAACAATAGTGGAACATTTATTGCTGCTTAACAAGGTTCTGAGAAATTATTGCTAAATGTAATAAATCGTGATGCTTATGATCTCACATGCTGATGTTGTCAGCCTTCACACATTCGCACCTTTTGCATTACTGACAAGGTTCCTATTATGGAACTTTTTAATTGCACTGTGCCGGTGATGTGAGCAAGATGTACAAGAATAACACTTTATAACATCTTGGCTTAGCACAAGAGTTCCTAAGGAAACAGGGGTGTCATAATGAGCCAATATCAACCTGACATATGAATCTTGCTTATGGGCATAGTGATTCTAAGAATTTCTACTCTGTAGAGCAGTGGGTTCAATCGGTGCATTGTAGTGCAATTTGAGAGATACACTTTTTACGGTCTATTTGGAGGGTTGTGACAGCAACAGGCTAGAACACGCTCACACACTTTCAAAGCATAGTGCATCCAGGCATGACAGGTGTGGCTGTTTTGAAAAACAACATTAGTCTGTATAGAGGAGTAGAAGGAAGTAGCTGGTGACAGGATCAAAGTTAAAAGATGACAGTACAGTTGTTGCAGCTTTAAATGAGGCTCAACAGCACCTCAAATAGAGAGATTCACTCCTGTCTTCTCAAGAGACCCAATTAACAGGTCTGCTATGTTATATCCCATTAATAAAATTGTGACATATATTTCTAATATGCTGATTTGGTGCTCAAAATCATTTCTGATCATTACTATCATTGTTGAAAATACTTGTGTTGCTTAATATTTTTGTGGAAACCGTGATAAACAGAAAAAACAGTTGGTGAATAAAAGCATTACATTCTTTTTAGGCAGAAACTGAAATCAACGAAACATCCTGCAACTTATACAAAGATCTTATTTGTGGACTTCAGTTCGGCCTTCAATACCATCATGCTTGATCTTCTCTCAGCCAAACTGACCAGCACTTCATACCCACATCCATCTGTCAGTGGATTACCAGCTTCCTGACAGACATGCAGCAACTAGTGAGACTGGGGAAACTCACATCCAGGACCCTTACAATCAACACTGGTGCCCCTCAGGGCTGCATTCTCTCCCCACTGCTCTTCTCCCTGTACACAAATGACTGCACCTCTAAAAACTTCTCTGTCAAGTTCCTGAAGTTTGCAGATGACACTAGTTATCTGCCTCATCCAGGACAGTGAGGCAGCTGGCTATCTAGTGAAGTCTTAACAACCTGGAGCTCAACACACTCAAAACAGTGGAGATAATCGTGGACTTCAGGAGAAACCCCCCTGCTCTCCCCCCACTCACCATCATGAACAGCACTGTGGCTGCAGTAGAGTCTTTCAAGTTCCTGGGTACCACCATATCTCAGGACCTGAAGTGGGACATTCACATTGACTCTATTGTAAAAAAGGCCCAGCAGAGGCTGTATTTCCTTCGCCAGTTGAGGAAGTTCAACCTGCCACAGGAGCTGCTCACACAGTTCTACTCAGCCATCACTGAGTCTGTCCTGTGTTCATCTATAACTGTTTGGTTTAGTTCAGCTACCAAATCAGACATCAGGAGACTACAACGGACAGTCAGGGCTGCTGAGAGGATTATTGGTGCCCCCCTGCCTAACGTCCAAGATCTTTACACCTCCAAAGTGAGGAAAAGGGCTGGTAAAATCACTCTGGACCCCTCACACCCAGCACACTTCCTCTTTGAACTGTTGCCCTCTGGTCTGCGCTACAGAGAACTGTGCACCAAAACAGCCAGACACTAGAACAGTTTTTTTCCCCTAGACCATATTCCACCTGAACAATACATAACACATCTCAGGACTGTACATCTGTAAACAACTTATCAAACTTAACTTATCAAAACTCTTCATATGTAAATAGCACATATGCACATTCACAATTCTGTCTACTGATATTTTATTTTTCTCTATATTTTATTACTATATTGTTATTATTGTTTATTATTAGTGTTTTATTACTTTAAATTATATGTATGTATGCACTTTGTCTGTACTTTCTGTACTGGAAGCTCCTGACACCAAGACAAATTCCTTGTGTGTGTAAACACATTTGGCAATAAAACTCTTTCTGATCTTCTGGGGCCCGTTTCAATAAGGAGGTTCAACCAACTCTGAGTTAAAACTTGAACTCTGAGTTGACTTACCCTGAGATGGGAAAAACTGAGTTTTCGTGTTCAGAACAGGGCTGCATTCCAGAAAGGAAGTTAAACAAACTCTGAGTTAAAACCACATACCAAAACCAAATAATCACACTTTTACTGAAAGTAACACAATAAAACTGGACACAATTTTTATTAATATTGGTAACACTTTACAATAAGGTTCATTAGTTAATTAGTAATACATTGACTAACATTAACTATTGGAACCTTATTGTAAAGTGTTACCTTAATATTAAATATCAATATATTATTTTTATTCTCTTCAATGTAACAGAATCAGATATAAGATATATTTTGCACTAATTATCCAAATAATGTATAATCCTACAAAGCTATTATTATCAGAGCATGTGAGCAGAGCAGAGCGTCACTGAAAGGTCCCCTGAAATGCTTAGAACAGGGGTCTCCAGACTCGGTCCTGGAGGGCCGGATTCCTGCAGAGTTTAGATCCAACCCTAATCAAACACACCTGAATCAGCTAATCAAGGTCTTATTAGGCATACTAGAAACTTCCAGGCGGGTGTGTTGAGGCAAGTTGGAGCTAAACTCTTCAGGACACCGGCCCTCCAGGACCGAGTTTGGAGACCCCTGGCTTAGAAACACGCATGTGTTTCGTATGTGTTGACGTAATTTTAACTGAAAAAGGAAGACAGGGCAGGACATATCAAGCAGCCCAGTACAGCTGTACTAGCCTACACCATGTTACAGCACAGTAGCGCTACTGCAAACAGGAAATTTCCGTTATTTGAGCGGACTTTGCTTTTCCGGTGAGCATGAGCGGTACACGAGCGGAACGCACATTCATAGAGCTGAATATTGAGCGGAGCGTCAAACCGCGCAGTGACGAGGAGAGTGCGCGCTGAACACTTGCTGTGTCTCATTTAGAAGGCTGCATACGTCATCGAGGCTGTCTCCGAATGCGACCTTCTTTCACAGGAATTCGGAGGATGCATGAGGTGTATCCTTCGCTGCTACAAATAACCCACAATTCTTTGCGTCGCCGTGAACAACCATTGTTAATTTGAAAAATGCCGGCGCCGGCGAGATATATCCAGCTGCAGCCCCAGAAACTGTTACACAGTCTGGCTGTGAGGACCCAAATGCTTTGATACCTTTTTCCAGATGACAGGAGGGTGAAGAGTGGGTAAGAGGGGTGTTTGGAATCAGCTACAATGAATTTTTGGATGCAGCGTGTTTTGTAAATGTCCATGTATTGCAATTCGCAAAGCAAGCGGTGATGCAGGTGCTGCTCAGGATCCTCGTTGTGAGGATGGGTGGTGTAAGTTGGGCTTTCCTCAGGTTTCTCAGGCTTTCTTGGTAATGGAGCTGGTGTTGAGGGACCAGGTAAGGTTCTCCGATCTCCACCAAAGAGGGGAAGTCGTGGCCTAATGGTTAGAGAGTCGGACTCGTAACCCAAAGGTTGTGGGTTCGAGTCTCGTACCGGCAGGGATTGTAGGTGGGGGGAGTAAATGTACAGCGCTCTCTCCCACCTTCAATACCACGACTGAGGTGCCCTTGAGCAGTGTGTTCACTGGTGTGTGTGCACTTTGGATGGGTTAAAATGCAGAGCACTAATTCCAAGTATGGGTCACCGTACTTGGCCACATGTCACGTCACTTAGGAGCTTTTGATGTTCAGCAGGGAGTGATTGCACTGTGTCTTCCTGAAATCCACAGCCATCTCTTTTGTTTTGTCCACAATCAGAGACATCGTTGGTTTTGCACCAGTCTGTTAACATTTGCACTTCCTGTCTGTATGCTGACACGTCATTCTTACTGATGAGACCCACCACTGTCGTGTCATCTGCGAACTTGATGATGTGATTCTAACTGTGCATTGCTGATTAAGAACACAGAGAATGGACATTTAATGTCAAATATACTTTTTTATTTTAAATAAACATTAAAAAGTGCTATGTTCTTCTCAAATAAAAAGCATTTCAACAAAAAAATAGAAGTAAAATTATATATGTATAATTGTAGAATATAAATAATAAACAGCAACTAATTATCAACTTTTGAAATTATTATTATTATCATTATCATCATTATTATTATTATTATTCTTATTATCACTCATGACAAGAAGAGTTCATTTTGGTCCCCTGTTTTCATTACACAATCAGTCTCCATGTCTTCAGTGAGTAAATAATGGGTCTCTGCTTCATAAATAAATTATGAACGTATAAACGTAATTGAACTGTCAACAGAAAAATACTGAAAACAATAAAAGATTACAACAATTTTAACCTGCAGCAGTAAAATGTGAAAGACATGCAAATAATCGAGATTTACAAGAAACCGTTTAACTTCATATATGAACTAGATAAAAAAGTTCGTCAAGACCAACTTTAAGTTGGCTTGAGAAAAGGCGGACAGGTGTTGTTATGATTTAATTGCCCCGCCCACCACTTCCGGCCTAGATCGGGTGGTCTGGATCGTGTGGCCTGAAACGTATGGGTCTGCGGGGCTGCAGCTGGATACTATTGGCGCCGGCAGGTGTACACACAAGTGCAGATGTGGTGTTTACAACTTACCTTAAATCGCCTCCGTATAAACGGATAAAATTTGTTTTTAATACCCTCCTCCTTTTTTTTTCTCTAACAGATGTCTGCTGTACGTACGCTGCAGCTCCTCAAACATTGAACAAAATAAGTAAAAGCATTTTTTTTTTCAAATTACTTTCCAAATTTAGAAATATTTTTCCTTCATTTAAGAATGAGCTTAGTAGAGCTAAGTAGTGTGAGAGTGCAACGATGCTCTAAATGTGTTGGCATAGCAACGTGATACTTCCTGTTTCCTTTTCCGTCTGTCCTATGAAGGCCGTCTCGTTTAATTCTAGGTTGAGGACACTTCGTATATGCATCCTACAGAGGATGCGACCTCCGGAGGGCGCAGCCTTCTAAATGAGACACAGCTACTGCCGGGCGGGGCGCGGTGCGCCATATATTATTGTATGTAGCTTAGCCTATATTTTCGGCTCAAATTTTTGGCCGTTTTTCTCTTTCGGCCGAAAAAAGAAAATGCCATTTTCGGCCGACAATTTTCGACTGCCGAAAATTCGGTGCATCTCTACCCCAAACTTTACAGAACAGAATTTAATAATTAATCATTTTAATAATTAATAATAATAATTTAAAGGGGTCATATGATGTTGCTAAAAAGATAAAAGGTAAAAGGTAGCAACAATATCGACCCTGGCAAAAAGTGGTGGGGACATGTCCCACCCGCAAATTACGCCTATGTTCTTCATACACCAAGAGCTTGTAACACTCCAAAGAGAAAGGAAAAATTGAAATAGCATCATATGACCCCTTTAATACTAATTTATACAGTGCATTTGTTATGGAAGGAGACTCCCAAAGAGGATTGGAGTACAAACTGGTTGTTTATTAACAGCAAGTGATGCAGATGGTAATGGCAGGTGAGTAATAAAGGCAATGTAGCAGTTCTTTGAATAGATGGTGAATATAACCAGAAACGGTGTTTCGCAGGAGATCGTGGAAGGGGGACAGAAGACAGTACACACCTCAGATGACGAGTACTGCGAAGATCCACGAAGATGATCACTGGAACAGACGAAGGAATGGAACACAGGAGAACACACAGGAGGTAAGTACAACAGGCAGGTAGGTAGCTTTTTGCAAAAAATGACAGGTTACTGTGAATGTTTACCAAACTACATTTTTCACATCATATTTCCACCTTCTGAAAAAATGTTTCCTGTGGTTCAGTAAATACCTGCCAACAGTTCTCTTGAAAGTATGTATTTGAGTTGAACTGCAACAGTATTATAGGCTACTGAAACTGATAAATACCCTCTGGTTGTCAAAACAACCTCTCTGACTCTCAGATCATATCTTGATGGGTTTCTGTCAAGACAATGTGAAATGCTATGAAAACACAACTGCAAAAAAGTTTCTATGTACCAAAAACAGGCTTTTAAAATAGAATGATTCACCAGACTTCAACAGAAGCAATGAACATATCAACATACACACATAAAATATGAATGAAAAATTTGATGATGTCTGGATCAGCTATGTATAGCTAAAAACGTAATATAACAATAACTTCCAGTCATTTGTCTCATATAGTTCCACAAAAAAAAAAACAGAACTCTTTCTACCAGTGGTCTGTGGAGGCAGTTTGGGAGAATATATGCAGGATGTATGTTCTATAAATGTAAAAAGTTTCTAACTGACATGCTTATGCATTTTGAGGCAGACGTCTCCATGAACTATTTGTGGAGAAACATGATTGTGATCACAACGTGATCTCATGAATATTTGTATGCATTTATGTAAAACATGGTTCTACCACACATACATAAAATGCATTTGCAGATATAAAAAATAAATAAATATTGAAGTATTGATAGAATCTTAAACATAAATCATTTACATGTGAATAATTTACTGACTGTCAAATGTTTACCTATCCTTATGTAATCTATGAATATTTAATTAAAAGGGGCCCAGTTGTACTTTTTTTGCATTTTCAACTTCCTTTAAAGTGTATTGTAGCTCTTTGTGCATGAAAAAAATCTGTAAGTTGCAAAGCACAAAGTCTACTCTAAAGGGAGTTTTTCTCTATATCAGCACAATTTCTGAACATCAGAAGGTAGGTTGAAGGATACAGTTCAACTTATTGCAATGTATCATCTTTCATGTAATCACCCCATATCTTCGGTATGAAGTTAATAAAACGGCTTGTGAGCAATATGACTTTACATGTACCTCGGTAAAGTCATTCAGTGTCAATAGCCTGTTCTTTAAAGGAACTCTGCAAAAGAACATGTTGCCAAAAATTATTAAATATGCACTACACTATAAATGCATTTTATTTTTCTCTTAATTATTTAATATGTGTTTGAATAAATCTCCTAATTTTGTATTATAAAAAAGTCTGAAAATTGTTTGAAATTTATATGGCATTTTCTGAAAAGTTGACGGAGTTAAGATGGGTCGTCCTTGGGTCTGTAAAGTTATAAAAATCCCTGCACTAGATGAAAATGTGTTTTAATAATAAGGAGAGACTAAGCAATGTCCCAAATTTAAATTAATGTTAAACAAATAACTGATAACTGAGTCATAATTCTACAAACACTTGAATTATGACTCAGAAGTTATCAGTTATTTATTTCTACCTTACAATACTGCAAACATTGATTACATTATTGATACATGACATGAGACTACTGCTCGTGTCCATACTGAGGTGGTGAGGTTCTCTTAGAATTCTCGGTAACGCTTTAGATTACAACCCGCAAAGAACTATGTAAGTATACTGAATTTACGGTGTACGTTTCTGTAATTATAGTGTACCTATAAAGAACATAAGTGTAGGTATAAGGGAGCAATGTGTTACGTTTGGTTAATAAGGGGGTAAAAACCAGATATGCAACCTGCAAAGAACTGTGTAAGTAAACTGAAGTTACAGTGTAACTTTTTTGTAATTATAGCGTACCTATTCAGTACCTCCGTGTAGGTATAAGGAAAAAATATGCAAAGTTTGGGGAATAAAGGGGTAACAACCTGTAAAATTACAAATAATTTATACTGTAAGTATTTTGAAACTAAGAGGTGCCATGATACAACATTTGTAATTCAGTGGATGTATACTGTGGTGTTTTTATAGCAAAAAAAATTTAGAGGGTTTAATTTGGCTAACGAACGATTAAATTAAAACTAGTGCAATATTTTTCTCTGTAATTACTGTGCAAATATACACTTGTTCTGTGTTTAAGTCCAATTTGTTCCTCCCTTGTTCAATGCAGTTACAGGGTAAATACAACATTTGCGAGCTGTAAATGAAAGTGGTGCTTTGTTTCCCCATTGTTCCATGTAGTTACAGGGTAAATACAACATTTGCGGACTGTAAATTAAAGTGGTGCTTTGTTCCCCCATGTAGTTACAGGGTAAGTGGCTACAACAAATTGCTCTGAAACTATTGTTTATACAGTAGGTCATACATACATACATTATGTATCAGGTAATGTATCAATAAACATGGTGGACTGTTTTATTTAATTCGAATATGGTTTTGCAATTTACTATAGGCCTACTGCTGGGTTAAATTATTACTATAGGCCTACTGCTGGGTTAAATGAACCCAAAATGGGTTTTAAAATTAAAACCACACACAATATGACCACAGTAACAACACAGGCACCAGATAGCTTAATAAAAGATTAAAATTGATTACACCAGTTCAGAAAAAAAAGCAAAGCAATTCCATACTTATACAGATTATACAGTTAAACCAAATTCTTTTTAAAAGCTTGTTTAAGGATAGATTTTGTTCAATTTGTTCATGTTTTTCACCCACTGATTAATGACTAACGTTAGTTGATTAACTAGTAACGAACTGACAGGATTTTACTGTCTTTGATTTACCATTTTGATCCATGTCCTCAAGCACCATTTTGACTAACTTATTTCAGTTCCCGGTTTTACCGCTCATCAGTTGCTGCTCGAGAACATACTCGGACAAAACCCTCCAGTTTTAAAAGAACACATTCCAGTCAGTTTCAAAAATCTCTCCTCTTCGTGTCGATTAGTTTTCTTGTATTTTCTACACATATACCTGTCATGAGCGCCACAAACACGGATAGACTCGTCTCATGCGCCATTCCAGCTGTTTCCAGTTCGCGCTCACCACATTCACTGCTGCAGTTTTAAAGGAACACACTCCAGACAGTTTCAAAGTTGTCCCTTGTCTGCGCTTCGATTAGTTTTCTCCTATTTTCCACACATGTTCCCGTCTTAAGCACCGCTGTCACGGATTTCGTCGCACACAGAGCCGTTCACATTTGAACTCACATGACTTGCTGCATGCTCTCATTCACGTCCTCCATATTCATAACCCAGCAACGTCGGGTAATTACTGATATCAACCCAAATTGGGTAAAATCAAGCCAGCTTCCTAACCCAACAGTCTCAACCGAGCGTTTGGATTGAAACAATTACCAGCATGTTTTATATGTGTAGGCTATAAAAAAGTACACAGTGTATGTTTTTGCTTAATCGCTTGCAAATATAAGAGGTCATACATACCCTGTAATATTAGAATAGGTACCCCTTAGTTTCAGAATACTTAAAGTAGAAATAATTTGTAATTTTACAAATATAACTTTATTCCCCAAACTTCGCATATTGTTACCTTATACACGGAGCGGAGGTACTGAATAGGTACACTGTAATTACAAAAAAGTTACGCTGTAAATTCTGTTTACTCACGCAGTACATTGCAGGTTGTAATCTAAAGCGTTACTGAATTCTCTAATTACCTGTAGCATTTGGACCAATCAGACACATAATTTTTCATTAGATTTAACAAATCAATTATTCATTAGATTAACAAATAGTCACAGACCCCTCACCCAATAAACATACTGGGTGCCAGGATGTCTGTGAACCACACCAGGCCCCTGGTTACCATGGCAACCAGGACAATTTAGCCAGATCAGATAAACTTTACGACCTAAAAGTATGTAGAGGGAATCTTATTAATTCATAGACAGATTTTTCTATGACCTTCCTATCATGCATAGCCCCAGGTCATTGTGTATGATTACTATCTTTTTGTATATGATCTTTTGTATTGTATACTGTTTTATGCATGCTTATGATAGAACCACTCATTCATGTAATCTTAACTATACCATGTTTAGTATCTATGAATTCATCTTCTGATGATCTAAACGAGAGTGTATATTATATGTTGGTACATAGGCAATATATTTGTTACGTATCCGGTCCATGAACTTCCGTCTGCTAGCCATCAGAGGTCACCCTTTCCATTTTCATTGACTCTCGCACTACACACTGTTGCATATCACCCCGGACTACATATCCCATCATTCATTGCACTGATTGCACACAGCACTGATTGCACACAGCTGTTTCATATCACTCACTCACTATATAACACTCACTCAAACAACCATTCTCAGCCGAGTATTGCTTAGCCTGTTATTATTACTAGTTTCTGTTGTCCTGCCCGTGTTTCCTTGTTTTGCCTTGCCTTGCCTTGTCTGTTTTCTCGGTTTCTGATCTTTGCCTGTTTTCCTGGATTTATCCCTTTAGTCTTGCCCTTTTGATTCTGTTCGCCGTTCGTTGACCTTCGCTAGCCCTAGGATTATTCTTGTGTCTTG
>NW_015505654.1:535500-538354 GCF_001515645.1 Sinocyclocheilus grahami
GTTTGAACTCACGTGACTTGCTGCATGCTCTCATTCACGTCCTCCATATTCATAACCCAGCAACGTCGGGTAATTACTGATATCAACCCAAATTGGGTAAAATCAAGCCAGCTTCCTAACCCAACAGTCTCAACCGAGCGTTTGGATTGAAACAATTACCAGCATGTTTTATATGTGTAGGCTATAAAAAAGTACACAGTGTATGTTTTTGCTTAATCGCTTGCAAATATAAGAGGTCATACATACCCTGTAATATTAGAATAGGTACCCCTTAGTTTCAGAATACTTAAAGTAGAAATAATTTGTAATTTTACAAATATAACTTTATTCCCCAAACTTCGCATATTGTTACCTTATACACGGAGCGGAGGTACTGAATAGGTACACTGTAATTACAAAAAAGTTACGCTGTAAATTCTGTTTACTCACGCAGTACATTGCAGGTTGTAATCTAAAGCGTTACTGAATTCTCTAATTACCTGTAGCATTTGGACCAATCAGACACATAATTTTTCATTAGATTTAACAAATCAATTATTCATTAGATTAACAAATAGTCACAGACCCCTCACCCAATAAACATACTGGGTGCCAGGATGTCTGTGAACCACACCAGGCCCCTGGTTACCATGGCAACCAGGACAATTTAGCCAGATCAGATAAACTTTACGACCTAAAAGTATGTAGAGGGAATCTTATTAATTCATAGACAGATTTTTCTATGACCTTCCTATCATGCATAGCCCCAGGTCATTGTGTATGATTACTATCTTTTTGTATATGATCTTTTGT
Organism: Sinocyclocheilus grahami; assembly: GCF_001515645.1. Taxonomy (NCBI): domain Eukaryota; kingdom Metazoa; phylum Chordata; class Actinopteri; order Cypriniformes; family Cyprinidae; genus Sinocyclocheilus; species Sinocyclocheilus grahami. The sequence continues at coordinate 536,293 of NW_015505654.1, forward strand.
ATTGTATACTGTTTTATGCATGCTTATGATAGAACCACTCATTCATGTAATCTTAACTATACCATGTTTAGTATCTATGAATTCATCTTCTGATGATCTAAACGAGAGTGTATATTATATGTTGGTACATAGGCAATATATTTGTTACGTATCCGGTCCATGAACTTCCGTCTGCTAGCCATCAGAGGTCACCCTTTCCATTTTCATTGACTCTCGCACTACACACTGTTGCATATCACCCCGGACTACATATCCCATCATTCATTGCACTGATTGCACACAGCACTGATTGCACACAGCTGTTTCATATCACTCACTCATTATTTAACACTCCATCTCACTCCTTCTAACGGCCGAGTATTGTATGCACTTATCGCCAGCAGTGATAGCTACTCTACAGAGCCCTCGTTAGCTTCCTAGCCTAGCCTAGCCTAGCCTAGTCTTGCCTTGCCTTGTCTGTTTTCTCGGTTTCTGATCTTTGCCTGTTTTCCTGGATTTATCCCTTTAGTCTTGCCCTTTTGATTCTGTTCGCCGTTCGTTGACCTTCGCTAGCCCTAGGATTATTCTTGTGTCTTGCCCGCCATATACCTGTTTGCCATTGTTCGACCCTGCCTGTGTTTCTGACCTCTCTGCTTTAATAAAGCTTGCACATGGATCCGCATATCTCATGTCTTGTCAGCCCCGTAACAATATTAGTGTTCTAAGAATCTTTAGTAGTTTTTGCATCAACACCCAATCAAATTACATATGCAAAATACCATGTTCTGAGACAAAGAGTCGTAAAATTTCCCTCCGAAAGGTACCATTCCTCATTGGCTCACTCAAATCCCAGAGGAGTGACCTCGATAGAAGATAAAGGCCTCACATCAGTTCCGCCTTCAGTCTGCGGTTCTGTTAAATTCAGAGAAGATGAGGATGTGAGCTAAAACGCTTCTGCAACCCTTAAGTCTGCACCAGGCTTCGGCCTTGTCTTTACATTCACCAACGATCCTTGGATCTCAGCTGACGTCTCTCTTAGCTCTTCATCATCTTCATCTGGGAGAAAACTCTCCCGACCACCACAGAGTCAGAATAACATCTATTTGGAGTTCATCACTCTTCAAACCCGGAAGAAGGTGATCGCAACTCCTACACCACCGAACCTACAAACCATCAAGACTTTCATCCGAGACTGCATCCGTACGCTCGTTCCAGGCCAAGGCAATGCAAGTATCGTACATTTAACTAGACGAAACAGAGGTTTAGTATAAGCTGTAGACCCCGTTCTAAAACGGCGCTGATGGTTTTACTCATGTGGTTAACTGACTCTTTTCATAGCTTCATTCTCTGGTTTTCCTGATGGTTTCATCCATCAAGCCTCCTTTGCCCTTTCCCATGTATGAGTGATTGTTTGTTTGTTTGTTAGACTAGTTTGTGTTAGTGTTTAGTTAATAAAACTCTTGTGCACAAATCACACGAGTTTCTAATTCTGCCTTGCAAATTAATGGCCCTTTACGATTTTGATCCTTGCTACATGCTCTAATGCATTAATACTGTATGAAAGTATTTTCTGTGGCCACGAAAATATCCTTTCCTAGAGTTGAACTTACACTGAATGTTCACTGGACGAACAGATTAGTTGAGGGCAATTTAATTCTTCTACTGGCAGCTGATATAAAAAATTGTATTTAATCATAATTAATTGTAATTATTTATATACATTTCCCTTTTGAGCTAATTTGCTACATACCTCATCCGGATTCCTGCTGCAACAAGTTTTTCACTGTTGTCTGGGCTGTTTCAGCAAGGACACATAGTATGCTTTATGCTCAGTGAAACTAAACTAAGCTAAACACACAGTTTCCTGTCTTTATATATACATAACACATTCAACTTGTTTTCCTTACTACAAACTTTGTTTGTTCTCTTTACTAATTACCTTCTTTCTAAATTTAGTTAATCTTTTAATGATTGACATGGTTAGTTAACCAATATTTAAGAAGACTTTCTTACCAAAACAGGTGTTATTTCCTTTCTGAAAGGGCACAATTCAAGGGCCTTATGTGTAAGCAATTATATATAT
>NW_015505654.1:539134-562574 GCF_001515645.1 Sinocyclocheilus grahami
TATATATATATATAAAAAGTAAAACAAAATGTCAGTTGACACAACATTCTTCAAAGGGACTTTATGTAACAAATCATTGACAGTTATGTTTACACAAAATTCTGAAATTCAGGTTTGTGTGTGTGTGTGTGTGTGTGTGTGTGTGTGTGTGAAGTGAGTTCCTTGAAAAGTCAGTGTTCTCCCACCTGAGCTCATCCTCTGTCAAGGAATTTATTATGAAATCTAAATCATTCTGTCAGTTATATCTAGCTCACACCTGTATTCCTTGAATTGGTGTACCTGATATCTTTGTCAACATCTGACATCAGTATTCTCACTGTTCCATTGAATCTTAAAACTGGTACAGTAACCTCACATCCAATGAAATCTGATTTAAAACAGACCTATCTCTAATTTTCTTTTTCTACTGTTACATTTGCATTCTAATAATTCCGTGAACCCAAGATGATAATGTCCAAAATATAACAGTGTCACTGGCACTATTTTAAAGGTTTACTTGTTTGACAGGCAATATTTAACCAGTTGTATATCCAGAAATCTAATTCCTACTCACACAAAATGTCTAAAAAGTTTTTGTTTTTGTCTAACTCCTTTTCATAATGTACATGCATCACCTTGCTCATACAACCATTGTCATGGTCTCAGTTATCATCAATCCCATTCCATTTGCACTGCATGAACATGTTTACTCCAGCTGAACACTGATATATTTGAACTAAGAATTTGAGATGTAGGGGTGAGCAAGGCACAACCTAAAACAGTTGTAACACATGGTTTAAAGGTTTCCACATATTCTAGCATGACAAAATTTACTGTATTTTCTTATCAGACAGAAATATATCAGAGAGAAAAACTGTCAAAATTAAAAAAGTCTTTGCAAGATGTCGCCAAACATTTAACCATAGCAAAAGTAAACTTCGTACTGAAGATATTTCATCTCAGATTTTAGTCTTTATTTAAAATGATAGTTTTAATGTTCTATTATTTTAATCTTCAGTCTGTTATTTAAGTTTAGATAGTTCTTTCATACTTAGCTCACTACAGTAGCAGGAAACACTATAGGTTTAAATCCCAGTTTTGCAGGAGGCATGTTGTAACACTGTGTTACAATGTGCCCCGCTATTAGAACTGTGCTTTTCTATGACATTAGCAATATAATTCACAGTAAGACCTTTTTTTTAAATTATACTGAAAAACCATCTGGCTTGTCTATTTGCCTCCTGTTCTAAGAGTTGTGTGTGGAGGAAGGGAGGGGTGTGTTTGTCACGTTGCTACTGTGAGGGAGTGCGGAGCGAAGGGACGAGGAGACAAGGAATACATCAATGAGGAGATTTGAATTATAACCAGGGAACCAGGAAAACACACGTAGCAGATGAGGTAGACATAAATAGACATTCACAATACAGGACGACGAATGGACGTTGGAGACAGGCTTATAAAGGAGCACAAATGATAAGACTAAATTAACACGGCTGGAACAGGAAGAACCAAAGGAAAAGGAAACACATGGGGAGCAAAACACACACAAAACACGGAACAGAGTCTGACATAACTCCTGCGCTGTAACAATTCCACCAGGGAAGGGAGGGGAGGGGAGGCGAGGTGCGCCCTGGAGGCTGGTGCAGGACTAGGACACGGGGAATACCTCCAGGGCAGATCAGGCAGACTAGGAGGCCATGGCGGAGCAGGCAGACTAGGAGGCCATGGCGAAGCAGAAAGCTTGGGGAGCCATGGCGGAGCAGGCAGGCTGGGACACAGGGAATACCTCCAGGGCGGATCAGGCGACTCGGGAGGCCATGGCGGGACGGCCCCTCGGCCCGGCCACTACAGCTGCGAACTCAGGACGGCTGGACGGCCTCCGTGGCCTTGGCCTCACCACAAATAATGACAAAAGAAAATACATGGGGAGCAAAACACACACAAAACACGGAACAGAGTCTGACAGTGTTGTGATCAGTTTTGTGTTTTTCTACAAGTCTGAATTTTCTACATCTGTTTATCCACATTGTTTTGAACTATACTGTATAGCTGTTTTGCTGTGTTCACTGTCAAACTCTAAAGCCTAGTATATTTTTTAATTATTTAAAAATCACATTATTTTATATGAAAAAGTTACAGTATTTTATTGACCAAATATTTTAGTTGGTCTTGTATGCTTTTTATTAGATCAGATAACATTTTAAGCTGTCATATGGTCATGTTACAACAGGTCCCACCTATGGGGCATGTTGTCAAATTTCACTTCCATTCTTTCGGAAGTAACATACATAACATAACATACAACAAGTATACTATACACATTTTTTTTTGGACTGTACTAAGGCATAAAAATACTATAATATGTTTGCAGACATATTACAACAAGCCAAGTTCACATACTTGTTTCTCTGAAAACAATACATTCAGTTATAGATCTGTGTTCCATGTCAGAATGCCTGATTTTGTCTGTGTGATCCTCCCACTGCCAATTTAGTTTTTCAACTCCCCAAGTTGCCAGTATTTCAGCCACACAGCGTATTTCAACCATTGAAGCCAGCAAACGAACTGGGTCAGAGATCACAGATTCTACCCAACTTAAATTGGCCCGGCATTCATCTAAAAACCTCTGTGATCAGAGGCATAGTAAAACACAGTTAAACTCGTCAGTTTACAGTGCAAGATATGTCGCCTTTCATTTTCAACTGACCCTTTGCCAGGAGTTTGATTGACAGGTGATCTGACCAATCATAACAAAAAATCTGCCTTTTCGTCCGACAAACAAACCAGACAGGAGAGTAGATTAACATCGGTGCACTTGAACTTGAAAAATGGTGTGTATTCCATCAGAGAGGACTCCGATTGCAACGCTTCTTCTGTTGGACTACTTTTGGTACTGCTTTTGACATTTTTGCAATAAATAAATTATTGTGATTGCAGTTCTGTCTGTCATGTTTTTACTGTACATATTTTTAAGAAATTGTTATGCTTAGGTTTTGAAGTAGGAGCAGGAAAAGGATTTTTAATGCTATATTGTTATTAAAATTGTCATCCCTGCATATTTCGGTCTATTACGTTTTATATCATTTTACATTTGCTATAAAAATATATGTTTAGGTTTGGAGGTAGGTATGTTAACATAACTATGTTAAGTTTTTAGCTGTAAATATGTAGTAATTTTACGCTTTCAACATTGTAATATGTACAAATTGTACGTTTCAGCATCAGCCAAACGTACACAAATGTAATTGTGCTTGTAAACATTACGTACTAATGCCTACCTATAAACAATGAGACCAGGCTGGTATGTACAGTATGTATGTATTTATTTATCACATTTATTTATTGTTTATTTGCTCTATAACAGGCAAACTGGCCCTTAAACAAAAATATCTGTTGCCATTTGAAATTAGAAGCAACAAGTGCTTTTTAATGGCGATCCAACACAACGGGGCTGAAAGAGACCCAAACTCACTCTCTGACAGCAGGAGGCGTTTATGGAACGCAGATACAGCGTTTCCTTGGTTACCGCTGTAAACAGAGCAGCGCTGCGTTTCAAAACACTACTAGTTTATACCGAGGTAAGTGGAAAAGAAAATGCCATTGAAACTTATCTGAAGACAGTCAGTTCCCCTTAGAGATGCATTCATATAAACCCCCAATGCAATATTTATATTTTACTTCCTATATTTCGCCCATTGTGAACAGTGAATTCGCTCTGCCAGGTTCAGTTTTGTGTCCGTTGGTTCAGTCGTTGTTCGTAATAGGTCCACACAAATTACATTTTGGGAAATGACTGCAATGCAAATATGAGCAATTCCGGTATAGAGACCGGTCAAAATAAAAATAAAAAAACGTCCATCGTGCGTTTGGACCACGAAACCACTTCTGGCCGGTCGACCGTTGCATCCCTAATTTGAATGGCATTTGAATTACATTACATGCTTTCGTTTTAAACTTTAAAATTGATGCAACCAAGAAAACACTGTAACAACACTGTAACAGTGTGAGCAGATAAAAAAGTGCCATTGTTAACAGTAAATTGCTTAACGTTATTAACTGAATCTTTGAAGTTAGGGCTACTACCATTAACATTTTATAAATTAACGTAATAAAAAGAAAATTCTAATATCATACCATTCTCAATACACAGCATCACTTTTCACTGCTCAGGAAGTTCTAAGCATTAATCAGGCTTTATGTATTTGTTTTATACTTATTTTTCTGTTATTGTGGGAGCTAGTGGTAACTTTACAGTGATAAAGATCTGCCAGTCGATCTCGATTGACGGGTTGATGTAAATATTCTCTGTCACAAGCAACTGGAAAAAAAATAATGATTTAAAAAAACAGTTCTCTTGTTTTGCGGTTTAAATTATTTCAGAATATTTTCTGCCCTTGAAATTGTAAATATATATATATATATAATTATGCGTTTAGATTTATTTAGTGCCTAATCAGCATGGTTAGTAACAGATTTTATGAATCACATACAACTAAGCAAATGACCCTGCCCATTCCTGGAGCCAGAGCCTTAGTCATGTTTCATGTCAACTCAAAATGAAACTCTTCTCCTACCACTGGCCCTTTAGAGATTAGCTTAATCTACTTCTAAAATTTCACACCCGGGCCCATTTGTGAATTAAAAGGCAATGGTAATGAAGTTTCAGCAGTTTTCAAAAATACAAAGATGTGAGAGAAAGGGAAGAACCTGTTCTATTATAGAGAGGACATGAATGCAGTGTGAAGGGGTGTGAGTTCATACGTGAATAATACAGGGAGGGATCGAGGGAGATAATGTGGTGTGAGTGTTCATGTGTGTGTGTGTAAGGAAGAAGTGTGTAAGGGGGCAGGCAGAAGCATGAAGGGCTGGTCCTGGTCTATAATGTCTATAAGAGCAGAGCACTGGCCTTCACATGAGCATACATCTCTGAGGGACATACAGGTTGTTTCACACAGGCAAAAGGAAGACATCCGGACCTGGCTGAAAGATGGGTTGGCAGAAGGCCATGCTCGAAAAGCTTGCACACACTTTCCAGATCCGCAACAAGCTACTGCGCCAGGGACTGGCTGAATGCTTGGGAACTCTCATCCTGGTGGTGGGTATTTCTCCTCAGTCAAGAATTAATTATTGTCAGCATCAAAGCTGAGGTCAGTGTAACTTAATACAAATGCAGTTTGTCAAATAGTCTGAAAAAGCATGTTTATGTTTCTCATAATCTGTAATAAAAGCCAGAAATAAATTTTGTATTGTAGTGTAATGTTGCACATATGAGAGTTACAGTATAGAGCATCAGTTGCACTCAGAAATAATTGCACTCTTGCTTTTCTTCTCACTCAGATTGATGACAAAGACAGACTGTATTGTTTACTTTGGTCATGCACTTTTCCACAAGCAATTAAGTGAATGGAGGATTAGTGCAAATTAGCAATTCTATCTGTATTATTGTGCACACATTGGTGTGGATTCTGGAATACAGATCTTACACCAGTGTGTTTTAGTTTCCTGCTGTTGGTTCTCAGTCCAGGGAATAATTCAGGAAATATCCAAACATCTGTTTAAATTGATGATTTTAAAAGTCCCTCAAACCTATATGACTTTCATCTGCGGAACACAAAATAAACTTTTTTTAAATACAATGAAAGTCGGTGGCGTAATTTTGCATCTCACTGGCTTTCATTGTATGCGCAAAACATTCAAAAACAATTTAAACTTACCTTTACAACCAATGAAGGAAGTCTCCTGCATGGTCTTTTGTTGATAAATGTTGATTATACCCGAGGAACTATGCTTAAAGGAAGTCATTTGCAAATAGATAAGAAAGAAGAGTGGTAGTGTCTGTCCTGTTTGTGAGAAATGCTCTTGACACATGATAAACAGAAAAAAATTACTGAAACATCCTCCCTAATTTAGAGGCGATTTTCTCTGTGACAGTGCAGATAAGCATATAATAATGTAACTTGCAGCAGAAAAGAGGCGCGTGCCAAAGCTTTCGATGGATAATACTTGTTTCATCACATCTATTATGATGACACAATCCACACGTATGTTGAGGTTTAATGAATCACCTTAAGGCATCGAGTCAATATTGTCAGGGCGCATTTGCCTCACCAAAACCAAGGGTTCATTTTGAAATCCACTTGATCTTATTCTAAACATGTAAAATCTGTATTGTTTGAAATGAATACAGTCATATTTAGATATTTTGATATTTCTCGAGGGTGAAAAATGACTAATAGAAAAACATGCCTGACAGTTTTCTACATAGTGATATCGCTATAAGGAAATGTTCTTGAACATTGCACTTAACTGGATGTCTGATAAATGCATCACACGTGGCAGACTACAGTAAAGAAACCACTGCCGTAAGAAGTCAGGGGTGTGACATGACAGTTACAGGAGTGGTATGAAATATGACTCTTATTAAAGAGGAATTTGACATCAAACTGCTGCTACAAAATCTTCGCAGGGGAATTATGCAATTTTACAAGCACTTTAGAAAAAACAACTCATTTCAAGAAGTACACTTATCGTTTGTTTTTAAGGTGTGTGGCATGGGTTATACCAGAGATTATACTTAAATAGAGAGGTCATGCGATAACTGGATCACTCAACAGGTGTGATGTTTGCTGAGCAGCAAAAAGGTATTCGGTGTACGAGCTCATTTGAACATGCTCTTTGTCTTGAAGGTCAGTGCTGTGATATTGACTTTATCAGCGGATGTTCTTCCTAGAGCAGAAACAAGAACAATGGGTCTTTGGTCACACAGAAAAGTGAAATAAATCGAATAACCCAAGGAAATTTTGTATTTGCTTTTAGCTGTCTTTACTGAAATCGAAAGGATACTTTTAGGGCCATGCTTAGGTCATAAATTGGTTTTGTGAGATGCCTTTTTTAGAATTGCGTTGACATTGTTGCTGAGATTTAGTGTCATGAAAGCTCTTCAGTGTAGCCTGGCAATTACATGACTTTGGTTAAAGCCGTTGCGTGAGCCTGATAATTCGGTACAATGCCACAGGTATTTCAGTTCACTCTGAGGTGACCTTTACAATGGATACTTTAGACACAAGTCTGAACAGCAACTTGCAGTTGCTCTTTGTCAGAAGGGACTTGTAATGACCTGTCTGAGATGTTCTGTGTGAAAAATTGCAGTCTTTAGTCACTATAGATTTGTAGTGTTTGAAAAAAAAGGGAATACTCAGTTTATTTTTAGCAGAGTTTGAAACGGCAACCTGCTATTTTCACCACTAGTTTAAAGTATAATTTGTGACTCACAGTGATGTGAAAGTACTCTCAGTTGGTAAAATGAGTAAAAAAAAAAGCATTTTTTTTCACCTGGATTCTTCATAACCCTGATATAAATGGCACACGTAAAAATTGTGTGGTTTTTCAAATAGTGATTAACGCATGTTCTTATTTCACAACATTCACAGATGTTTGGCTGTGGTGCGGTGGCCCAAATGATACTAAGTGGAGAAAGTCATGGTCGCTTTCTCTCTGTAAACCTTGCTTTTGGTTTTGCTGCTACCCTTGGAATCTTGGTTTGTGGCCAGGTGTCAGGTTGGCAAACTCCTCTAAAATTGCATCCTAAGCTGTTGGACTGAGTTTTTATAAAACATTCATTGTGGATGATCTTATGGGATGACTGATGGGATATGTTCTTGTTTTTTCTTTTTTTAGGCGGACATTTAAATCCAGCAGTTACATTTGCTCTTTGCCTCTTGGGAAGAGAAAAATGGAGAAAGTTCCCTGTGTACTTCATGTTCCAAACAATTGGAGCCTTCTTTGGTGCCGCAATCATCTTTGCTGAATACCATGGTACATGTTATGTAATATTAATGCTCTTTCTTGTCGAAAGTGTATATTATGTTTCTTCTTTTTGACACTTTTAAAAAAAAATTATATTTTAGATGCAATGTATGATTATGCTGGAGAAAAAAACGAGTTGCTCGTAACTGGGGAAAATGCCACTGCTGGCATTTTTGCTACTTACCCAAGCCCACATCTCACCATCTTGAATGGCTTTTTTGACCAGGTCAGTAACTGCAAGCTTGTAACTAATCTCTCATTAAAACCAACAAACCCATGCTTTGCAACTGAGAAATGGCATTTGTTGGTCTGATATATAGTTTTGTTTCGCAGAGCCTTTAAATATTACATTTGTATTAGTAAATATTAAATAGTTTTACATAATAAAATGAATATAATAATATTTATTTTTATAGTTTTTATTTACAGGGCACGGTTATGAAATAGCATATCTTTTGAAAGAAAAAATTATATATATATATATGCTTTTGCGTTCTCACAAAACTTTTGTGTTCCCTTTAGAAACTTTGCATTTGTTTCCCAAAACTATGTTTCAGTGCTTTTGCAAGTGCATGCAAAAGCAATTTTTTTCTCTGAAGAACTGAATTTTTTTTTTGATTGAACGCGATGTTTATCTTAATTTATAAGAAATGTATTATATTTCTTATCTTTATATTTACATCTATAAAATATAACCATCTTCACAGGTGATAGGCACAGCATCTCTGATTGTCTGCATCCTGGCCATTGTGGACCCCTACAACAACCCAATCCCCCAAGGTCTTGAAGCCTTCACGGTGGGATTCAGTATCCTTATCATTGGACTCTCCATGGGCTTCAATTCTGGTTATGCAGTCAACCCAGCTAGGGATTTTGGGCCTCGTCTTTTCACTGCCATGGCTGGTTGGGGTAGTGAAGTCTTCACGTAAGTCTTTACATTTAATTCCCATAACATTAATTAATTAGGTACATCATGAACCAACTCAAGCTGATCTGCATTTGTCAGTGAGTAAAAACTTACAAGTGTTTCTCCTCTGGTTTGCAACAGTACCAGAGGGTGTTGGTTTTTGGTGCCATTCTTCGCCCCCTTCCTGGGATCCTTTATTGGTGCGATTGTGTACCAGCTGATGGTGGGGTGGCATGTGGAGGGAGAAGTACGGGACAATAAGAATAAAGCTAGGGAAGAGTCTTTGAAACTTAATGACATCACCAGCAAGGAGTGATCTACGTGATCTCCATAAGCTCTCTGCACAGTAAATCCACATAAACACATCAAATCTGCTTATTAGTCTCTGAGTTCAATAAATATGTCTTGTTCCACACAAGACTCACTCTTCTCTTTCAGAGGGGATTCTGGTAGTCTTGCAGACCATCAAATGGACTTAACATAAAATGCTGCAAATTTCAAGATTACAGTTTTCTTAATTGTTCGATCAGATATTTTTGTTTTTTTTCTTCAGCATGATTCAGATTTTTTTCTTCACACATCCTCCAGATTCCTCCATTAAGGGAAAAAGGTGTTTCTTCAGCAACACGAATTATATTAATTCACTGTTTTTTAAACTTACTAAAGATGTAGTGTAGCACCTATCAATATTTCCACTGTTGACATTTGTACTACTGTTATCCAAATATGTTGCCATTCCTGTTGAGAAAGTTGAGCAGTTCTACCAAAAAATAGCTACAATACTTTTGTATTGTCATCTCCATTTAAAGCTGTTTTTTTTTCTATTACATAGCAGGAATTACAACTTAACAAGTACGCATTAAAAAAAAAAACTTGTAAAAATAGTGTAGTAATCCTGCAATTGTATAGCATTACAGTCTTTAGACTAGTTTAGTTTCATCCTCTCATGTATCTGGTAATGTCATAACCATTTTAATTTTGTAATTGAATGTTTTGAAGCAATGGATTGTTATCCTAATAAAGGTTTCATTATTTTTTTTAAGAAGTCTCACAATATGTGATTTGATGTTTTGTCATTTTTATGTTGTTTACCCGCAACCACCCTAGCTGCTTCTTTGTTGTGTTAAGGATGTGGACATTCATGAAATCCTCCAGGGTTGTAATCCATTTGTAGTGGAATTCAATATATACCAAAGCCATTCATTATCAAAAACAGCACAAGATGAATGAAACAAGTCTAATTAAGGCCTTATGAAACAATAGGTGTGGACTACTGGAGGCTTAAATTTAAGTAAGAACATTTACCGTCTCTCTCAGGTTCACATTCAATCATATTAATATTGGGAGAAAACCTGGGTGTGTGCATGTTCAAATATAATACATTTCACCATCTAGAGAGGGAAAACAAACTTTAAAAGGGAGTTAATACAATTACTTCAACCAAGCCAAAACACGCCAGGTTAATGTTCTCTGAACTCAATTATAATATTTGTTATCCCTGATCAGTGTTGGGCAGTTACTAGTTACTGTAATAATATTACTTTTTGCAGTAACTAGTAGTGTAAATAATTACTAATAAGATTTCAGTAAAAATATTACAGTTACCATCAATAAAACAGCTAGATACTTTTGATGTCTCAACCCCTACTGATTTGAAATCCAACAATCCAATAATTCCTAGATTTATTTTCATAATTTTCACAACTCGCACATGCACATGAAGTCACCAGTGCACCAGGAAAGCTTGGAATATGGAAAAGCTTATATTCAGGGGATGGAAATATTGCCATTACACTGATATTGTCATGAGAAACGGTGCTCTGAACACAAATGTGTAAGTTGTGGTATTACTTTACTCTGGCATTACATGGCTTGCCCACCCACATCTCTGATCCCGATATAAATTATACTACTATAATTAAATATCTTAAGAAATTATGTGATTTCTTTTGATAAAATACTTCATGAAATATAATCATATATGGGTAACCGAGAAATTAAAGCTACAATTAGCTTCAAGCTACACATGACAATTAATACAACACTTTTACTTAAAAGTCACTATCAGTCACCATTGAGTGTTTGTAAAAACATATGACTTTGATCCAATGTAGATTTTGGTCAAATGATGAGTCAGAAATATATTGTTAGTAAAATTTTAGAAGAATTTTATGGGAAAGATACACAATTACAACTGCTGTGGGGCATGAAGGTAAAGTAATGTAACTAGTAGTGTAACTAATCAGTTATTGTTGCCAGATAGTAATAAGTAAAGTAATAATATTACTTTTGAAAGGAGTAACTAGTAACGAGTAATAAATTAAATTTTTGGAGTAACGAGCCCAACACTGTCACTGATTTATTTCCCATAACCCTACGAAAAACAAATTGTTGCTAACAACAGTGTTGTTGACAGAGCAATGACTCACTGTTGTTACATTTCTAAAACCAATTACAAAACAAAGAAAGACCAGCCTCCTCTACACATAAACCAGTACATTTAATTCAAGCTTTCAGATTGATGATTTGGCAAGAAATCAAGTCTTCAGTGTCACATGATGCAGATTTGGTGCTCAAGAAACATTTCTTATTATCAGTGTTAAAAACAGCTGTGCTGCTTCACATTTTAGGGAAACTTTGATATGTTTTTCAGGATGCTGTAATGAATAGAAAGTTTAGAATGGACAGCACATATTTGAGATTTTTGTAGCAAAGTGTCAGGATTATGGAACTGCTTTGTGTGTGTTTTCTCCCTCATGTGCCCACATTTGGTCGTTCCTGTTTCTGTCCTAGCTGTCTCATTATTAGTAGTCATTCCCTCGTTTAGTATAGTATTTAGAGTGTAGTCTGCCCCATGTTTTCTTGTCGGGTCTTATACGTCTTGGAGTTGTGCTACGTGTGTGTGTTCCTGCCTGCCCTGTGTTACCCCTTCTGAGGATTATTAGAGTTGTTTATGTTCATGTCTCCTCGTTCCTCGCTCCTCACAGTAGGAATCGTGACAGAAGACCCGACCTACATACAGTATTACTGCATGTTGCCCCTCCATTTTGTTTCTGTTGTTCCACATGGATCCCCTCACCCGCCCTGGATACCTCCTCCTCCTGCTTGTGCAGTGGGAGAGATCGCTTGAGGGCCATACCAGACTGTTTCTGGTCCTCGCGAGTCTCACCAGCTACCCGGACAACGCACTCTGTGCATTCTACGACGCCAGTTTGAACACCGCGTGCAGAGCGCTGTCGTCCGAGGATGGTCCTTGAGCGAATTTCACCGCCTTTGTGGAGTGGACACTAGCGAGAAACGGATCTCTGTTTCCCATCTTTTCCCAGGAGAAGCTTGCCAGTTCCACTCCCGACCCAGTGCCCAGCCCACCATCTTCCCACTGCATGGAGTGCACTCCCAAGCCCACCGATGACAGAGAGCTTGAGCCCGCCGCGACCGACGAGCCATCGCCGCACGGAGCGACAGAGCTGAGGATCACCGCGGTGCCAGAGCTGCGTTTACCATCAGGCCAGGTGCGAGAGCCGGCTACCATGCGCGCCACAAGGGAGAAAGCTGTGACCAGTGAGATCGCGGAGAGGAGCTCCGCCCACTGCACCAGGGCAGAGGGTGAGCTGATTTTGGATCTGGGTGAATGGAAAGCTGAAGGAGATCTTATTGACTTATATGCCGACCTGCCCCCTCTCCTCCCTCCTTGGTCGGAGCCCTCTGTCACTCCTGTTCCCACGTCCTGCCCAGAGGGGGCTCCAGTTTCCCTGTCACCCCCAGAGAGGGCTTCTGATCCAGAGTTTAGCCCTGAAAGCCCGGAGGCTCACAAATGCCTGCCCACCCACCCGCTCCTGCCTCCTTCACTGCTGTCGTCTAGCAGCCCCTCTGCTCACCCTCAGCCCACCATCAATACAGTGCGAGCTCCGTGGGTCTGCCATCCTCCATCGTCACCATGGCTGGAGAATCCCTAGCCTCTGCCTCCAGCCTCTGAGTCCTGAACTTCGCCTCGGCCCGTCGACCCAGCAGCTCGACGATGGCTCCTAGCTCCCTCATCTCCGCCGTGACCCATCTGTCCACTGGCTCTGCCGGGCTCCCCCATCTCTTCTGAGGATTATTAGAGTTGTTTACGTTCATGTCTCCTCGTTCCTCGCTCCTCACAGTAGGAATCGTGACAGAAGACCCGACCTACATACAGTATTACTGCATGTTCCCCCTCCATTTTGTTTCCGTTGTTCCACATGGATCCCCTCACCCGCCCTGGATACCTCCTCCTCCTGCTTGTGCAGGGGGAGAGATCGCTTGAGGGCCATACCAGACTGTTTCTGGTCCTCGCGAGTCTCACCAGCTACCCGGACAACGCACTCTGTGCATTCTACGACGCCAGTTTGAACACCGCGTGCAGAGCGCTGTCGTCCGAGGATGGTCCTTGAGCGAATTTCACCGCCTTTGTGGAGTGGACACTAGCGAGAAACGGATCTCTGTTTCCCATCTTTTCCCAGGAGAATCTTGCCAGTTCCACTCCCGACCCAGTGCCCAGCCCACCATCTTCCCACTGCATGGAGTGCACTCCCAAGCCCACCGATGACAGAGAGCTCGAGCCCGCCGCGACCGACGAGCCATCGCCGCATGGAGCGACAGAGCTGAGGATCACCGCGGTGCCAGAGCTGCGTTTACCATCAGGCCAGGTGCGAGAGCCGGCTACCATGCCCGCCACAAGGGAGAAAGCTGTGACCAGTGAGATCGCGGAGAGGAGCTCCGCCCACTGCACCAGGGCAGAGGGTGAGCTGATTTTGGATCTGGGTGAATGGAAAGCTGAAGGAGATCTTATTGACTTATATGCCGACCTGCCCCCTCTCCTCCCTCCTTGGTCGGAGCCCTCTGTCACTCCTGTTCCCACGTCCTGCCCAGAGGGGGCTCCAGTTTCCCTGTCACCCCCAGAGAGGGCTTCTGATCCAGAGTTTAGCCCTGAAAGCCCGGAGGCTCACAAATGCCTGCCCACCCACCCGCTCCTGCCTCCTTCACTGCTGTCGTCTAGCAGCCCCTCTGCTCACCCTCAGCCCACCATCAATACAGTGCGAGCTCCGTGGGTCTGCCATCCTCCATCGTCACCATGGCTGGAGAATCCCTAGCCTCTGCCTCCAGCCTCTGAGTCCTGAACTTCGCCTCGGCCCGTCGACCCAGCAGCTCGACGATGGCTCCTAGCTCCCTCATCTCCGCCGTGACCCATCTGTCCACTGGCTCTGCCGGGCTCCCCCATCTCTCCGGCTCCGCCTTGGTCTGTCGTCGACCATCCGTTGCCTCGGGACTCCACTCCTCCAGCTTCGCCTCGTCCCTTCATCCCTCTGGCTCTGTCAGGCTCCTCAATCCCTTCGGCTCCACCTGGGTCCTCTGATGCTCCGGCTCCACCATGGCCTTCTGGATCCCTACCTCCATTTCGGTTACCTGAGCCATCTGCTCCACCTTGGACCTCCGGATCCTCCCCATCGCTCTGGCTCATCGGCTCTCCATCTCCACCTTGGCTCCTCCGCCACCTGCTCCGCGACCGTTGGTCGGCCCCCTGGAGTTGTCAGCCCTTCCTCCTCCATCGGCTCCACTGTGGGTCGCCATTATGGCTGTGGCCTGGGTCCTGCTTGGCTCCTCCTGCTCCAAGCCCCTCCTGTCTCCTCCCTGGCTCCTCCCTCCTGCATCACCTCCCTGGACTCTGTCTGTCGGCCCCCTCCCGGGTGTCCATCCTCCTCCTGAGCCTCATCCAAAGTTCCCTCGCTCTGTTGTTTCTACGCGCGAGGACGCTCCTTCTGGGAAGGGGGCGAAATGTCAGACCTGTGCTCCCTGTGACCCAGTTTCTCCCTCACGTTGATTGTTCATTGATGTCAGGTGTGTGTTTGTCGGGTCTACTTGTTGGATTATGTGTGTTAACCCCTGTTCCTGTTGTGGATTTACCCCTGTGATTCTCTTATTAAATACCGTTTATGTTTTCCACGTCTCCATCGTTCCTTCCAGCAGAGTATCGTGACATTCTGCAGGTGCAATCAGTGATTCTTTCGGCAGTCAGTGAATCATTCATTCAACTGATTCATTCAAAATCACTGGTTTATGCAGGTTTCATTCAAGAACGAAACACTGAAATACTCAATATTAGCTTCTTGTTTATTGAACTGTTGTATAAATGCCGTGCCATGCATCATTCCAAATCATTCTGACTGTCTTTTATAAATCAGTAAATTATTCATTCAACTGAATTGTTCAAAATAACAAAAGATTCACTCAGAAACAAAACACAGCTCACTGCTTGGAGCTCGTTACTTGAGCTTCGTTTGGAACTATTTTCGTTAGTGAAGCAAAAATATGCAAATACCTTGCAAGACTGCATGTCTTAAATGTAAGTTATATTAATTTCTTGTTTATTAAACAGTTATATTTAAGTAGTTTCACAATTTGGAACAACAGCATTCCTGCTTGTGTAATATTGCTAACTATTGTAGGCTGTTTAACAACTGTCGAGCAACCTAACAACTAGACGTATGAAAAGAGATTTCAGTTGTTTTGCAGTCACAGGTATTTGTATTTAAAATCTGATTTTAGAGCAAGAGCTATACATTTTATATCATCATAATATTCATATTCATCATGCAGCATTGCAGGGATTGTTTACACTGAAAGATGTACTACATATTGTAATGCAGTAATTTCACTGGAATGATAATTTATTTAGTACCATATGTTATGTACAATTTCACACATTTCTCGGTTAAGAACTGATGCAATTTACACATCACTACAGCTACATAAGGAAACATGGTAACACTTTAGAATAATGGTCCGTTGTTAACAAGTAACTATGCAGGAAGTAATAGGTAGTACTACATTAACACTAAACTTAATACTATTAACTAATAGAGAAGCAAGATTAACTAAGCAGTAAGCAGTAGCAAATTTAGGACAAAGGTAGTTCCTTATTAGATATTTGATAATTACTAAAAAATATATATCCTCATTGAGAACTACTTGTGAACTATGACCAATTAATAAAGAATAACCAATTAATTACTAATCACAACAGTAACGTCTTAAAAGTGAACAAATGGGTTCTTTGTGGAAACTAATTTATGAATATGATATCCCCCAAATAAGCCGGCTACAGGTTGAAATTGTGACTACTACTCTTACCAAAGGATGGATGTTCTCTGTTTATTTCAAACAAAAACATAAAATAATAATAAAAATAATTAATTTAAAAATGTTAATAATTAGGAAGTGATTGAATTAGTTCACAATTATGAGCTCTAGTTTGTGTCAGTTCAGTATGTCTCCGACTCCAAAAGACCTATACCTTTCAGTCCCCCTCCCGACCCAGTGCCCAGCCCACCATCTTCCCCCTGCATGGAGTGCACTCCCAAGCCCACCGATGACAGAGAGCTTGAGCCCGCCGCGACCGACGAGCCATCGCCGCACGGAGCGACAGA
This sequence comes from Sinocyclocheilus grahami, assembly GCF_001515645.1. Taxonomy (NCBI): domain Eukaryota; kingdom Metazoa; phylum Chordata; class Actinopteri; order Cypriniformes; family Cyprinidae; genus Sinocyclocheilus; species Sinocyclocheilus grahami. The sequence continues at coordinate 555,275 of NW_015505654.1, forward strand.
GCTGAGGATCACCGCGGTGCCAGAGCTGCGTTTACCATCAGGCCAGGTGCGAGAGCCGGCTACCATGCGCGCCACAAGGGAGAAAGCTGTGACCAGTGAGATCGCGGAGAGGAGCTCCGCCCACTGCACCAGGGCAGAGGGTGAGCTGATTTTGGATCTGGGTGAATGGAAAGCTGAAGGAGATCTTATTGACTTATATGCCGACCTGCCCCCTCTCCTCCCTCCTTGGTCGGAGCCCTCTGTCACTCCTGTTCCCACGTCCTGCCCAGAGGGGGCTCCAGTTTCCCTGTTACCCCCAGAGAGGGCTTCTGATCCAGAGTTTAGCCCTGAAAGCCCGGAGGCTCACAAATGCCTGCCCACCCACCCGCTCCTGCCTCCTTCACTGCTGTCGTCTAGCAGCCCCTCTGCTCACCCTCAGCCCACCATCAATACGGTGCGAGCTCCGTGGGTCTGCCATCCTCCATCGTCACCATGGCTGGAGAATCCCTAGCCTCTGCCTCCAGCCTCTGAGTCCTGAACTTCGCCTCGGCCCGTCGACCCAGCAGCTCGACGATGGCTCCTAGCTCCCTCATCTCCGCCGTGACCCATCTGTCCACTGGCTCTGCCGGGCTCCCCCATCTCTCCGGCTCCGCCTTGGTCTGTCGTCGACCATCCGTTGCCTCGGGACTCCACTCCTCCGGCTTCGCCTCGTCCCTTCATCCCTCTGGCTCTGTCAGGCTCCTCAATCCCTTCGGCTCCACCTGGGTCCTCTGATGCTCCGGCTCCACCATGGCCTTCTGGATCCCTACCTCCATTTCGGTTACCTGAGCCATCTGCTCCACCTTGGACCTCCGGATCCTCCCCATCGCTCTGGCTCATCGGCTCTCCATCTCCACCTTGGCTCCTCCGCCACCTGCTCCGCGACCGTTGGTCGGCCCCCTGGAGTTGTCAGCCCTTCCTCCTCCATCGGCTCCACTGTGGGTCGCCATTATGGCTGTGGCCTGGGTCCTGCTTGGCTCCTCCTGCTCCAAGCCCCTCCTGTCTCCTCCCTGGCTCCTCCCTCCTGCATCACCTCCCTGGACTCTGTCTGTCGGCCCCCTCCCGGGTGTCCATCCTCCTCCTGAGCCTCATCCAAAGTTCCCTCGCTCTGTTGTTTCTACGCGCGAGGACGCTCCTTCTGGGAAGGGGGCGAAATGTCAGACCTGTGCTCCCTGTGACCCAGTTTCTCCCTCACGTTGATTGTTCATTGATGTCAGGTGTGTGTTTGTCGGGTCTACTTGTTGGATTATGTGTGTTAACCCCTGTTCCTGTTGTGGATTTACCCCTGTGATTCTCTTATTAAATACCGTTTATGTTTTCCACGTCTCCATCGTTCCTTCCAGCAGAGTATCGTGACATTCTGCAGGTGCAATCAGTGATTCTTTCGGCAGTCAGTGAATCATTCATTCAACTGATTCATTCAAAATCACTGGTTTATGCAGGTTTCATTCAAGAACGAAACACTGAAATACTCAATATTAGCTTCTTGTTTATTGAACTGTTGTATAAATGCCGTGCCATGCATCATTCCAAATCATTCTGACTGTCTTTTATAAATCAGTAAATTATTCATTCAACTGAATTGTTCAAAATAACAAAAGATTCACTCAGAAACAAAACACAGCTCACTGCTTGGAGCTCGTTACTTGAGCTTCGTTTGGAACTATTTTCGTTAGTGAAGCAAAAATATGCAAATACCTTGCAAGACTGCATGTCTTAAATGTAAGTTATATTAATTTCTTGTTTATTAAACAGTTATATTTAAGTAGTTTCACAATTTGGAACAACAGCATTCCTGCTTGTGTAATATTGCTAACTATTGTAGGCTGTTTAACAACTGTCGAGCAACCTAACAACTAGACGTATGAAAAGAGATTTCAGTTGTTTTGCAGTCACAGGTATTTGTATTTAAAATCTGATTTTAGAGCAAGAGCTATACATTTTATATCATCATAATATTCATATTCATCATGCAGCATTGCAGGGATTGTTTACACTGAAAGATGTACTACATATTGTAATGCAGTAATTTCACTGGAATGATAATTTATTTAGTACCATATGTTATGTACAATTTCACACATTTCTCGGTTAAGAACTGATGCAATTTACACATCACTACAGCTACATAAGGAAACATGGTAACACTTTAGAATAATGGTCCGTTGTTAACAAGTAACTATGCAGGAAGTAATAGGTAGTACTACATTAACACTAAACTTAATACTATTAACTAATAGAGAAGCAAGATTAACTAAGCAGTAAGCAGTAGCAAATTTAGGACAAAGGTAGTTCCTTATTAGATATTTGATAATTACAGCTTCGCCTCGTCCCTTCATCCCTCTGGCTCTGTCAGGCTCCTCAATCCCTTCGGCTCCACCTGGGTCCTCTGATGCTCCGGCTCCACCATGGCCTTCTGGATCCCTACCTCCATTTCGGTTACCTGAGCCATCTGCTCCACCTTGGACCTCCGGATCCTCCCCATCGCTCTGGCTCATCGGCTCTCCATCTCCACCTTGGCTCCTCCGCCACCTGCTCCGCGACCGTTGGTCGGCCCCCTGGAGTTGTCAGCCCTTCCTCCTCCATCGGCTCCACTGTGGGTCGCCATTATGGCTGTGGCCTGGGTCCTACTTGGCTCCTCCTGCTCCAAGCCCCTCCTGTCTCCTCCCTGGCTCCTCCCTCCTGCATCACCTCCCTGGACTCTGTCTGTCGGCCCCATCCTGGGTGTCCGTCCTCCTCCTGAGCCTCCTCCCACCCGTCCCTCCCCATGTTGTATCTACGGCGCGAGGACACGCCTTCTGGGAGGGGGCAATATGTATACCTAAAATACATTTAGGCTGTTAGTAAACAAATGAAATCAGTATCAATAAAATTAATCTTTGCAGAAGTTGCATATGAAGTGGCATTTAGATGTATTTACACATGTTAATGCAGCTTAGAGGGACATGGAATGCTTTAACCTGCAGTTACAAATGCATAAATAATGTTTTGATATTTTAAACATGAAATGTTGAATACTGATATTTGAAATTATTTAAAGGGGTCATATGATGCAATTTAAATTTTTCTTGGTGCATAAAGAAGATCTGTAAAGGTGCAAAGACTAAAGTCTCAAATCCAAAGAGATATTCTTTATAAAAGTTAAGAGTCAACCACACCTACCTAAAACAGCTTGTTCTAACACGCCCCCACATGTCTACGTCACGTAAGATTTGCATAACGCCGCCCAAATGTTCACGCAAAGAAGGAAGGCGTAACTTTTATTCTCGCTGTAGTATTGTTGCCGCATTTGAATCGTCAGTGGCAAATTCGCCGCCATGTCGTGGAGTCGCTGTGTGTTTCACAAAAAGAGAATCACAAATGCAGACATGGTTTTATGTTTACGCAGCACGATCTGCAACGCAACGCGTAAAACGACAGTATAAGGCGGGGCATAGAGGAGAAACAATGAAAAACAAATAATGTACATTATATGGAAAATAATGTTTTTTTAACCTTAAACCACATAAACACATTTCATTACACCAAATACACAACATAATGTTCTTTTTAGCAACGTCATATGCCCCCTTTAAAAAATGAAAAGATACTTTAAATGTGAAATTAAAACCGCCAGTAGGTGGCAGCAAGTCACTGTTAAGTGAGTCATTGCGATTGAACTGAATCATTTAAACGGTTGATTCATTCAGGAAGGAAACAACATCATGTTGCTCAAAGACACAAAACAGTACTGTGGCTGTGTTTGGAATGTTTTTTGTTGGTGAAATAGCGCTGAAATAGCGCAAAAACAGCCAATATGCTATCTAAAACGTAAGTCTCTTGATATTAACTTATTGTTTATTGAACTGTTTTATAAAATCAGTATCACATTTGTAACCATGCTGATTTTTTTTTAAAGAAAAAACGGCACTCTTCGTGTTATATTGATTAACTATATGAATTGATATAAATATACACATTTTCTGCCCCCTTATCTTGAATTATGTGATCATTCTTAATGCATATTAATAGACTGACTGAAATAGCGCAAAAACAGCCAATATGCTATCTAAAACGTAAGTCTCTTGAAATTAACTTATTGTTTATTGAACTGTTTTATAAAATCAGTATCACATTTGTAACCATGCTGATTTTTTTTAAAGAAAAAACGTCACTCTTCGTGTTATATTGATTAACTATATGAATTGATATAAATATACACATTTTCTGCCCCCTTATCTTGAATTATGTGATCATTCTTAATGCATATTAATAGACTGAATCATGCAGTGAAAGAATGCACTCTAAATGCGCACGCGCACTAAAGCCTGTGTTGGTCTAACTACCAGACTTCATCACGTCGCGTATGCGTGCCTCTGTAGCAGGGGCGGATCTACCGGATCTATCTTTGAGTGTCTAATCTCTTTAAAAGTTAACAGCCAATGACTGCAAAGAATTTCAAAGTGTTGCCATAACAGTACTTGACATTTAGCAAATGATTTTATTGGTCTGAGGTTGCTCAGGGGTGAGGGGCAATCTCTCATTTTGAGACCGCGCCAGAAAAAAGCAAGATGAGTGGCCTGACATATCCAATCTTACTTCTCAATAATAAGGTTGATAAATCAATAAAAAACAAATGCACATTTAGAAATAATGATTCATAGCCCATGTCTTGATGGCCTCTGTGAGATAAAATGCTGATTTTGCTAAATAATCCAGATTTTTATTTAAAAAAAAAGCATTTTTAGTTACTGGCCCAATTTACCTGAACAAAGAAAGAAGGCGTAACTTTTATTCTCGCTGTAGTTTTGTTGTTTTTGCGCTGTGGATCCTCCGCTCACTCAGCCTGCCGGCCGTTCCTCACTCAAGGCCGCCGTGTGTGACACTGTGTTTCGTTGTGAAAGCTACAAACTACTTTGCTTGGCCTTCCAAATATGGACATGACTAGAAATCAGTGGTTAAGTTGTATTTACAACACTGTTCCAGAACACTTCAACCCAAATATTCAGATGTGTGCAGCACATTTTATGGAGGACCGTTTCCTGATCCTGGTAGAGTAGACTATATAGTAGACAATGCCGGCTGTTCTGACTCACAGACTATAAATATGTTTTTTATATTAAAGAATTTGCCACTGACGATTCAAATGCGAGTTTTGGGCAGTGTAGAGCGCTTGTTGTTTGTCATTTCTCCGATCACAAATGCAGACATGGTTTTATGTTTATGCAACGCAACGCGTAAAAAGACAGTATAAGTTATTATAATCCATAATTATGTCCCCACTGGATGCAACGAATGCCTCGTTTATAATGGGTTTTCATGTTTTTGAATCATCGCTCCGGCCTGACTGGGCATCATCACAGTATGGTGAGGGGCGTAACATTTCCGTCACACGCTTGAGGTATTCGGCCAATCACAACGCACTGGATAGCTGGCCAATCACAGCACACCTCGCTTTTCAGACCGATGAGCTTTGTAAAAATCGACACGTTTCAGAAAGGCGGGGCATAGAGGAGAAACAATAATGTACAGTATGTGGAAAATAATGTTTTTTGAACCTTAAACCGCATAAACACATTTCATTTCACCAAATACACAAAATAATGTTCTTTTTAGCAACATCATATGACCCCTTTAAGCAGAAATTCTGGTGGTTCCTTTTATTAAAAAATATTTTTATTATTAATATATTGTATTATTGCATTTGTGACATACTTTTTTCACGTTTTACCTTCTAAATGTGTTTGATTGTGATGTGTGTTTATGTGTGCTCAACTATGTTTGTGTGTGCATGTTAGTGAGGCATGTGTATGTGTACACGCAAACATAGTTGTGAACACATGGCACAAACTCACTGAAAAGAGAAAGGGTGAAAGAGACATTTTGATATAGAAGTGATAGGTGTTGAAGTAAAGTAGCCAAAACGAAAGAGGCCCATGAGAAAAAGAGCCAAGCCACCTTCTTATCTTCTCATGAGTCAGGAACACCTTGAATAACATAAACACAAAGACAAAAAAGCAACAGAAGGGAAAGCAACCAAGTTGAAAAAAGCAAGGTAAAAGAACCACAGAGAAGAGAAAAATCCCTGCAAGCTTTGCCATTCCCTTTACGTATAAGGCCCGCAGTGTCTTTTAGTACAGCCCGCTGGATCATATTAGACTCGGATGATCAATTTTAAAACATTTGAAAAGCAAGTCACGTTAAGCAAGTCCCACCAGGAGAGGTCGCATATTGTTAGCCGCTCCCCTTTTAATTTCAGCGTAGTAGGACGTGCACTGTAATGTAAACATTCACGAACATTAGCAAATAATAAATGAAAAACTGACCATGAAAACAGTATTTTCAAGTCAAGATGGTAAACAGATGATCTTTTTACCAAGTTCAAGGGGATACCCATATGTTTGGATTGTTTGGAGTAAATAAGGAATAAAAATATATAAATTGACAATTGTGTGTGCAGGTATATTACAACAGACAGTTTTTTTTTGTATGTACAGGTAATGTATATTATGTGCAAATTTGAGGTGTAGACTGAGTATGAGTGTTAGATAAATAAGTGTATGAGTGAATAAATAGTGTGTGTTCCATGGTTATTGTCAAGTGTTCGTGAGATAGATGGCCTGAGGGAAGAAACTGTTCCTGTGTCTGGTCGTTCTGGTGCTCAGAGCTCTGTAGCGTCGACCAAATGGCAACAGTTCAAAGAGGGAGTGTGCTGGATGTGAGGGGTCCAGAGTGATTCTGCCAGCCCTTTTGCTCACTCTGGACGAGTACAGTTCTGGGAGAGAAGGAAGGGTTGTACCTTGTAATTGATACTTTTGACTCATCCCTTTTCTTAAAAATTGGTTAAAGGCTGAAATGTGAAGTGCAGATCTTGAAAAGGTCTTTAAAGGTCTTAAATTTGATTTGAAAAATCCTGCAGATACCAGGTTATTTTATGGTACCATTTGGAATAACTATATACATTTTAATTAAGCCCTTTTTAACTGTCCTTTTAGGTTGTTTTGAGAATGTTCTGTAGGCTACTAATAAAAAAAGGACCTCTGTATATTTGTTTGTTGCAAATTTACAGACAATGCAATTGAAAGTCAGGGTAATATTTCTGTCCACTGACAACAAAGTTTCCCTTCTGAATTAGCCTAACTGCACAAGTTTTATATTTAATAAAATCTTTAAAAACAAATGACATACAGTAAGTTATACTTTAATTTCCTTCAATAAAAAGGAAATTGAGTAAGACGGTGTAAAAGGTGTGTGGACGTGGATTAGAAATCTGGCCCCTTGGTATAAAGGAGAAAAAATGCTG
>NW_015505654.1:562834-566437 GCF_001515645.1 Sinocyclocheilus grahami
AAAAATCCTGCAGATACCAGGTTATTTTATGGTACCATTTGGAATAACTATATACATTTTAATTAAGCCCTTTTTAACTGTCCTTTTAGGTTGTTTTGAGAATGTTCTGTAGGCTACTAATAAAAAAAGGACCTCTGTATATTTGTTTGTTGCAAATTTACAGACAATGCAATTGAAAGTCAGGGTAATATTTCTGTCCACTGACAACAAAGTTTCCCTTCTGAATTAGCCTAACTGCACAAGTTTTATATTTAATAAAATCTTTAAAAACAAATGACATACAGTAAGTTATACTTTAATTTCCTTCAATAAAAAGGAAATTGAGTAAGACGGTGTAAAAGGTGTGTGGACGTGGATTAGAAATCTGGCCCCTTGGTATAAAGGAGAAAAAATGCTGACCCTCGTCACTATCAAAGTTGCCCATCCCTGCTCTACGGCGACCCCAGTGATCCAAAGGCTACTGAGGACTGGGTGTGCTGTGAGCACTAGTGCCTGGTTTCATGAGCACTAGAATGTCATTTTTGATGACGACGGCTTTGTTTGTCAAGACTCCAGATCGCTCGCACGCACGCACACACACTAGTTGTTCAGGTTATTGTTACATTTTTCATGAAATTTATGTTTTATTGATGAAATTGATTGAAAGGTCTGAGTGTCATACCTCTTCTCTTTGAAATTATTTGCAGTCATTGGCTGTTAACTTTTAAACTGTTGCCATAACACTACTTGTTATTGTTATTGTTACATTTATTCATGAAATTGATTGAAATTGATGATTTAATGTAATTCAAATTGATGTTCTAATGTAATTTAAATACAATGTTACACTGTTACATTATAAAATTAAATATAATTAAATGTGTTTTATCAGAAATGTCTTTATTTAACTTTGCAGTTTGACTGGCCCATTTTTGCTGATCAGCCGGCCCATTTTACCTGAACACTGCTATCTCAAAAAATGTGGGGCAGCTAATGTTTCAAAACCTGTAGGGCCTGAACAATTATATTTTATTAAATCAATTCAACACAAAAACATTAGAAACAGTCCTTATTAATCATAAGAACACAGTTAAATGTCATACATGGGTTTTTTGTTAGTGCCCCAAGCGATTAACCAAAAAGTGGCCCAATTTACCTGATATCACCCTACATTAGATAATGGAAATTTCATTATTCCATATGCACAGTAAACTGTAGCACATGTTGTACACCTTCAAGCATGTGACTGTCAAATTTTATTTGTAACCATTTTTTATGTGTACTGCATTTTTGCAGAACTGAGAAATGACTGCCTAGAGATATAGCTAGTCTTGTGTCAGGAGACCAAGAAACTGCTATAGTACTGTATACTGTAATGAAATTTGGCCAAATGTGCAGAGGATGCTAAATTAGCTTTTTTAAATTGTATTTTTTACTGTACTGTATTGTGGTGCAAGCCAAGTTCATACAATACAATTAAGTATGTGAACTTATCTAGTGTTTTTTATTTACTGCAAGATTACTTTACAGTAGTACAATGAAAATGATTTTTCCCCATAAGTTATAATTGCTGAATTATACATCTGTATCTGTAATCTAATTTATGTATACTGTAATAGACATTGAGCTGCAAAAATAATTCCTGAATCCTAGTAAGAGTTTTTTGTTACAGTTTATTGATCTCAGTGTTCACTGGGCAGGAAAGTCATCTGTGTATTTAAATTGTGTAAGCATTTACAGTCTTTTTCAACTGCTTACACACAAAATCTTTACTTGTCACACAATATCTGAAACTTGACACAAACACCAGAACCACACACCAAATCTGCAAAACCATACACTAATTCTCGGCCCTTGACTCAGTTTTCAATTTCATAAAACACTTTTTGCAAAACACAACTCACAATTATCTATGTAACACACAAAAATCTAACAGGAATTAATATTCTGGCAAGAGTGTTTGCAAATGTTTGCTTTTGAGATGTGTTTGTGATATTTTGAATGCAGTGCTTCATTTTGCAAGAGATGTGAGGCATTTTGCATTTGCAATTCTTAGATTTGTGTCTAAAGTTTTGAAAAAAAGAGGCAAAGTTTTGAAAATGTGTGTAAGCAGTTGCAAAAACCTGTAAGAAAAACTGTAATAACTAGATTGAAAAGTTTGAAAGACAAATTTATGCTGGCTTGTCTTAAAGTCTTGTTTAAAAAACGTAAATGGTTTGGTCGGTTAGATGTTCTAGATGTTTGCTAAAGTGTTGCTAGTTGGTTGCTAGGATATTCTGGGTGGTTGCTAGGCTCTAGCTATGCAGTTGCTGGGGTGTTGCTAGAGTATATGGTTGATAGAGTTTGTTCTGGAACACTACTTGTTATTGTTATTGTTACATTTATTCATGAAATTGATTGAAATTGATGATTTAATGTAATTCAAATTGATGTTCTAATGTAATTTAAATACAATGTTACACTGTTACATTATAAAATTAAATATAATTAAATGTGTTTTATCAGAAATGTCTTTATTTAACTTTGCAGTTTGACTGGCCCATTTTTGCTGATCAGCCGGCCCATTTTACCTGAACACTGCTATCTCAAAAAATGTTGGGCAGCTAATTTTCAAAACCTGTAGGGCCTGAACAATTATATTTTATTAAATCAATTCAACACAAAAACATTAGAAACAGTCCTTATTAATCATAAGAACACAGTTAAATGTCATACATGGGTTTTTTGTTAGTGCCCCAAGCGATTAACCAAAAAGTGGCCCAATTTACCTGATATCACCCTACATTAGATAATGGAAATTTCATTATTCCATATGCACAGTAAACTGTAGCACATGTTGTACACCTTCAAGCATGTGACTGTCAAATTTTATTTGTAACCATTTTTTATGTGTACTGCATTTTTGCAGAACTGAGAAATGACTGCCTAGAGATATAGCTAGTCTTGTGTCAGGAGACCAAGAAACTGCTATAGTACTGTATACTGTAATGAAATTTGGCCAAATGTGCAGAGGATGCTAAATTAGCTTTTTTAAATTGTATTTTTTACTGTACTGTATTGTGGTGCAAGCCAAGTTCATACAATACAATTAAGTATGTGAACTTATCTAGTGTTTTTTATTTACTGCAAGATTACTTTACAGTAGTACAATGAAAATGATTTTTCCCCATAAGTTATAATTGCTGAATTATACATCTGTATCTGTAATCTAATTTATGTATACTGTAATAGACATTGAGCTGCAAAAATAATTCCTGAATCCTAGTAAGAGTTTTTTGTTACAGTTTATTGATCTCAGTGTTCACTGGGCAGGAAAGTCATCTGTGTATTTAAATTGTGTAAGCATTTACAGTCTTTTTCAACTGCTTACACACAAAATCTTTACTTGTCACACAATATCTGAAACTTGACACAAACACCAGAACCACACACCAAATCTGCAAAACCATACACTAATTCTCGGCCCTTGACTCAGTTTTCAATTTCATAAAACACTTTTTGCAAAACACAACTCACAATTATCTATGTAACACACAAAAATCTAACAGGAATTAATATTCTGGCAAGAGTGTTTGCAAATGTTTGCTTTTGAGATGTGTTTGTGATATTTTGAATGCAGTGCTT
>NW_015505654.1:572652-576155 GCF_001515645.1 Sinocyclocheilus grahami
ATTTTGCAAGAGATGTGAGGCATTTTGCATTTGCAATTCTTAGATTTGTGTCTAAAGTTTTGAAAAAAAGAGGCAAAGTTTTGAAAATGTGTGTAAGCAGTTGCAAAAACCTGTAAGAAAAACTGTAATAACTAGATTGAAAAGTTTGAAAGACAAATTTATGCTGGCTTGTCTTAAAGTCTTGTTTAAAAAACGGAAATGGTTTGGTCGGTTAGATGTTCTAGATGTTTGCTAAAGTGTTGCTAGGATATTCTGGGTGGTTGCTAGGCTCTTGCTATGCAGTTGCTGCGGTGTTGCTAGAGTATATGGTTGATAGAGTTTGTTCTGGGTGATTACAGACAATGCACAAATGCATTTGTAATAACAGAAAATCAAACATTGTTTTCAAAACTGATCCAGTTTCAGTGCTTTGATATTATTGTATTTCTTTCTAATGTCAGGAAATTCAAAAGTGTTTGTTGCTCTTAAACTTGCACTAAACATGCTTATACCATCTAAGTAACCTATGCAATTCTAATAGAACTGCATGTCTTCTTTAGTGATACAAGCTCAGAAACATTTATAACCTGTTGAAGTTTTTTATATTGTGTATTGACTTGGTGCAATGATGGATATTAAATGTTATTTATTTTTCATTTTAAACAGTATAGATGATTACTTAATGGTAATACAATATTTGTGAACACAACTGTGTATGTCAGACCATAAATCCCCAAAAGCTATGCATGGGGGCTTACTGGGGTGTTGCCACCCCTTTGCCACCCTAAAAATTATTTTCTAGATCCGCCCTTGCTCTGTAGGTGCGTTTTGTTTTGTTTTTGCAATATACTCGATAATGTCATGATGTCTCACGAGTTCAGTATTTGCGCTAAACCTGCGCAGATTTGGCTTGCATGAACTTCCCCAAGAAATGAATGATTGAACATAACCTTATGCAAAGTAACCCACCAAATTGGCTAGTGATTTGACAGTGTTACCCGCCACGGGTTGGGGGGTGTTAATTTCAAACCCTGGGATTGACAAGTCAGATATATCAGGAAACCATCTCAGCTGGCTAACATTGCACACCTTCACAAAGCCCTCTTTTAAGTAAATATGACTTCCTTGGCCATCACATCCAGTTTTTCACCCTTGCGGTACATTACCACGGACTGCTTCTCTGTGGCTGAAGCTCTTTCAGCACCAGTTCTCATTTTTCAGTGAAAAGGACCACTTCCACACGACAGCTCTTGTCCTAATTTCCACTCAGTGTGGGAAACAAGTTGAACAAGTACCATGACAAAAACCCATGCCCATGTTTAGACTCTGTGAAGCTTATCTTAGTGCAAAGGTATCCAGCTCTGACTTAGAGCCCACACACCTGCATGTGTTTAATTTTTAACTTGAGTTTAGGTAACGCATGCCAGCTTTAATGAGGTGTGAAATCTGCATTTATTTCAGTTTTTTTTTGCACTGTTTGGATTGTTTTACGAACATTTTGCTTGATAACATAAAGTATTGTGCTTGGGTGTGGAGTTCTTACGTAAACAGGAATCTACTGAGTAATTACAGCATGTGTCCTCTGATTCATTTTCCCATGCACAAAATTATTGCAGCAGTGACATGAATTTTCCTCGATGGCTTGCATGGAAAATTCTAAGAGAAGGATTTTCACAGTGTTGGTTTCTAGATTGGAAAAAAAAAATCTGTAAATTATCTCCTTTGTGTAGCACCTAAGCACTGTTTAGTAACCTAAGAGGTCAGACGGCATAGCATTCAGCTAAGAATGTGAATGGTTTTAATAAAACGCCCTATGGGATGACGCCTTTTGTTTTTTTCTGTGCAGAAACCTGTATGTACCTGAAAATCATCTTGAAAGACTTGACTGTTGTAGCTATAAACATTGGCCTCAGCACCACATGTGATGTCCAAAAGAACAATGTCTTTTCATCTTTACGCTAAGCAATATTTGTGTAGTTTGTAGATTTACAACGGATTCTTTTTTTATTTGTTAGCCAAATGTTTTTTTAGAGTGTATCTCTACAATATTGTCAAATGAACATGATCTCTATGGGCAAAATGTGCAGGTCATGAAGACAGTAGCGCAAATCCATGAATGAATGTTCCGAAGTGAAAAACTTCAATGGAATAAAGTTTAATGGAATTGAATTTAATTAACTTTTTGTACTCCCTAATATCGGTATCGGCCCCAAAAAACCCATATCGTGTATCATAATATCGGATCTGTGCATTAGGTCTTAAAGGGACAGCGGCCTATAAATAGGCTACTGCTGCTATCATTAATGATCATCAAACAACAAAACAGTTGTGATAAAAATCTATATTTTATTTATACAGTGAACATATGCAGTGTTATTTTCCCTAATTATTACATTTCTGTATTTGAATACTATCAGCCTTATTTTATTTGTAACATATTCTGTTGTATTTATCTATGCTTGTAATTTGTGTATTTGTTCTTATTTTTACTGGCTGTTCTCTTGTCTCTTTAATCATGTTTAAAGGGGTCATATGATGCTGCTAAAAAAGAACATTATTTTGTGTATTTGGTGAAATTAAATGTGTTTATGCGGTTTAAGGTTAAAAAAAAACATTATTTTCCACATACTGTACATTATTGTTTCTCCTCTATGCCCCGCCTTTCTACAAAGTTCATCGGTCTGAAAAAGCGAGGTGTGCTGTGATTGGCCAGCTATCCAGTGTGTTGTGATTGGCCGAATTCCTCAAGCATGTGACGGAAATGTTACGTCCCTTGCCATATTGTGATGATGCCCTGTCAGGCCGGAGCGACGAGACAAAAACATGAAAACCCATTATAAACGAGGCATTCGTTGCATCCAGTGGGGACATAATTATGGATTATAATGACTTATACTGTCTTTTTATGCATTGCGTTGCATCGCGCCGCGTAAACATAAAACCATGTCTGCCTTTGTGATCGGAGAAATGACAAACAATAAGCACTACTCTACACTGCCCAAAAAACTTGCTTTAAATATCAAATATTAAAAAACGTACTTACAGTCTGTGAGTCAGAACAGCCGGCATTGTAGTCTACTCTTCTAGGATCAGGAAACAGTCCTCCATAAAATGCACTGCACACATCGAATATTTGGGTTGAAGTGTTCTAGAAAAGTGTTGTAAATACAAATTAACCACTGATTTCTAGTCGTGTCCATTTTTGGAAGGCCAAACAAAGTAGTTTCGCTTTCACAATGAAACAGCGTCACACACCGCGGCCTAGAGTGAGCAGAGGCCGGGGGCTAGAGTGAGGAACGGCCGGAGGGTTAGAGTGAGCAGAGGCAGCAGGCTTGAGAACGGTGCGGCGGCGATTTCAACGAAGGAGCGCCCAGAAGGACATGTGACGACTCCGGGCTGGACTCCGCTTCCTCCATGGTGAAAGCCGATCCAGCGATCCACAGCACAAAGTTGTAGTATTTCCTCAGCGACCAGCACGGATCAGCTCCAGGCATGACGAAGCAGATATCGTCCTCTTTTGGAAG
>NW_015505654.1:576203-598872 GCF_001515645.1 Sinocyclocheilus grahami
GTTTTAGGTAGGTGTGGCTGACTCTTAACTTTTATAAAGAATATCTCTTTGGATTTGAGACTTTAGTCTTTGCAACTTTACAGATCTTCTTTATGCACCAAGAGCTTGTAACACTCCAAAGAGAAAGGAAAAATTGAAATCGTATCATATGACCCCTTTAAACTTTCTTAGTTAATCTAGTAGTATTTGCTGTGGTATCAAAGAAGTACTTCGCTTTAAGTAATAAATGGAAAGCAAGTTAAATTGAAATATTTTTCTTTTCTTGCTGATCCGAAAAATGATCCGATCTGTGGGTCAAAAACTCTAATGTGATCCGAACCATGAGATTTGTGATCCATTGAACCACTAATTAATATTGTGTTATTTTAGACACAATGTTGTCTGTTTTGCTTAATGTTGCCAACAAAAATATAAAGACAAAGCAGAACTGTTCGTCTCCGTCTCAGAGCAACACACAGCGGCATTTCATTTCTTAATGCACATTTTGAATGAATTGGGTGAGTCATTTGGCGCGTTGAACCATTGGCCATAGGCGCATTGGATTTGAAGCGACACTACACAGAGCGATCGATGTATGACATCAAAGTACCGCGAGAGCGATTCAAAAGCCGTCTGCTCTCTATAGCTCTTGTGGTACTTTGATGTCACACACACCGATCGGTCTGATGGTCGGTGCGTTCCAAACGGGATATATCGCTCTCCGAAGGGCACTTCGGAGTGAAAACAATCATGGCCCCCATATTGAAGGGTCGTTCCAAACCGATGTGCTCAAAACTGGCCACTTCAAAGGGCCCTTCGGAATGAAGGATTTCGAAACTGATGGACACTTCGGGCTCCCATGAGTATTTGCGCAGATTCTTTGCGTGATGACGGTGCCTCCGTGTGGGCACGTGATGATGACGCAGAAGGGCACTTCAAGAAACAGTTGTTTGGTCCCCTACACCCTTCAACCCTTCAAAGCTCTCACTCCGAAGGGAAAACCCTTTGAATGGATTAGGGCATAGGGATGAGCCCTTCCGAATGGAACGCAGGGGGTGATGATCCGCTTCAAGTCGAACAAACCTAATGATTCAATGGACCATTCATAAAGAACCATTTACTTCACTCCTGAACAGGGCCGGATTTACCACTTTTCGTGACATAGGCAAAACAAATTTTTGGGCCCCCCTTCCCTATTAGTATAATAGGCCTAATATTATCACCCAAGTAAACTAAAATATTTCTTAATCAGTGGTAACCGTTACAGTCAGGGCCGGATTTACCACTTTTCGTGGCATAGGCAAAACTAATTTTTGGGCCTCCTTCCCTATTAATATAATAGGCCTAATATTACCACCCAAGCAAACAAAAATATTTCTTAATCAGTGGAAACCATTACAGTGTTTTCTATCGCAATAAGCGCTTGGGTTCAGTCAATAAAAATCAATTGTAGTTCTTAATTTGTTTGAGAACTGAGAAAGACCGTTCCATATAGGCGTGGCAACGTGGCTACATAACCACTTCGGGAGTGCATTATTTCTCTAATAATTTTAATGGCCTGAAGTCACAATCACACATCAATAGTTCAGATGATTTGTTTCAAGACATTTGACATGTTTCCGTCCTGAAATCTCGTGGGTGTTGAACTAGCAAATTTTTTATGCACCTCATCCCAAACCTTCCGTTGCAAATTCCAAAACGTAATTTTAGAGCTAATAACAGTGGCTTTAGCCATTGATATGCAGGCTAACGCAGTTATTAATGCAGTCTAACACAGTTATTAGAGAGAGGGAGAGAGAGATTAAGTGCGTGTGAATACTTGCGTCTGTGCGTCTCTCAGCAGTATTCAGCAGCAGCATCTACTAATAGTGAATCTTTAAGTTGAACTGCTTCAAGAACCTCACTGCTGAGAAATGTCATGTAGCTTTTTAGATGCGAAACTCTTTTATTGATACATTCGCAGGGCAGCCGCAGCTCTGACAACAAGTTTCTGTTCGCATCTCCGCGTGTGTGTGCGAGTGCATGTCTATGTGTGTGTGCGTGTGAGAAGAACGGGAGAAAGAGAGCGGGATTTCTGTACATAAAAAAGGTGGAAGACATGGAAATAGTTTGTCATTTTTACCCTATTGTTTGTTATATTTATTTGCTCAATGTCTTCTGGAGTTTTAGTTATTTTACTGTTGTAGATATCCCATAGTATAACAAAAATATTATATATCGCTTCATTGTGTTTGGGTCCCCCCTGGATGAGCAAGCATAGGCACGTGCCTAGAATGCCTATGTGTAAATCTGGCCCTGCTCCTGAATGAATCAGCCATTTGAACGAATCGAATGAATAAATGACTCGATGACTTAATCATTAAGACATTTACCACCACCTACTTTGTGATCCACTGAACCACTAATTAATATTGTGTTATTTTAGACACAATGTTGTCTGTTTTGCTTAATGTTGCCAACAAAAATATAAAGACAAAGCAGAACTGTTCGTCTCCGTCTCAGAGCAACACACAGCGGCATTTCATTTCTTAATGCACATTTTGAATGAATTGGGTGAGTCATTTGGCGCGTTGAACCATTGGCCATAGGCGCATTGGATTTGAAGCGACACTACACAGAGCGATCGATGTATGACATCAAAGTACCGCGAGAGCGATTCAAAAGCCGTCTGCTCTCTATAGCTCTTGTGGTACTTTGATGTCACACACACCGATCGGTCTGATGGTCGGTGCGTTCCAAACGGGATATATCGCTCTCCGAAGGGCACTTCAGAGTGAAAACAATCATGGCCCCCATATTGAAGGGTCGTTCCAAACCGATGTGCTCAAAACTGGCCACTTCAAAGGGCCCTTCGGAATGAAGGATTTCGAAACTGATGGACACTTCGGGCTCCCATGAGTATTTGCGCAGATTCTTTGCGTGATGACGGTGCCTCCGTGTGGGCACGTGATGATGACGCAGAAGGGCACTTCAAGAAACAGTTGTTTGGTCCCCTACACCCTTCAACCCTTCAAAGCTCTCACTCCGAAGGGAAAACCCTTTGAATGGATTAGGGCATAGGGATGAGCCCTTCCGAATGGAACGCAGGGGGTGATGATCCGCTTCAAGTCGAACAAACCTAATGATTCAATGGACCATTCATAAAGAACCATTTACTTCACTCCTGAACAGGGCCGGATTTACCACTTTTCGTGACATAGGCAAAACAAATTTTTGGGCCCCCCTTCCCTATTAGTATAATAGGCCTAATATTATCACCCAAGTAAACTAAAATATTTCTTAATCAGTGGTAACCGTTACAGTCAGGGCCGGATTTACCACTTTTCGTGGCATAGGCAAAACTAATTTTTGGGCCTCCTTCCCTATTAATATAATAGGCCTAATATTACCACCCAAGCAAACAAAAATATTTCTTAATCAGTGGAAACCGTTACAGTGTTTTCTATCGCAATAAGCGCTTGGGTTCAGTCAATAAAAATCAATTGTAGTTCTTAATTTGTTTGAGAACTGAGAAAGACCGTTCCATATAGGCGTGGCAACGTGGCTACATAACCACTTCGGGAGTGCATTATTTCTCTAATAATTTTAATGGCCTGAAGTCACAATCACACATCAATAGTTCAGATGATTTGTTTCAAGACATTTGACATGTTTCCGTCCTGAAATCTCGTGGGTGTTGAACTAGCAAATTTTTTATGCACCTCATCCCAAACCTTCCGTTGCAAATTCCAAAACGTAATTTTAGAGCTAATAACAGTGGCTTTAGCCATTGATATGCAGGCTAACGCAGTTATTAATGCAGTCTAACACAGTTATTAGAGAGAGGGAGAGAGAGATTAAGTGCGTGTGAATACTTGCGTCTGTGCGTCTCTCAGCAGTATTCAGCAGCAGCATCTACTAATAGTGAATCTTTAAGTTGAACTGCTTCAAGAACCTCACTGCTGAGAAATGTCATGTAGCTTTTTAGATGCGAAACTCTTTTATTGATACATTCGCAGGGCAGCCGCAGCTCTGACAACAAGTTTCTGTTCGCATCTCCGCGTGTGTGTGCGAGTGCATGTCTATGTGTGTGTGCGTGTGAGAAGAACGGGAGAAAGAGAGCGGGATTTCTGTACATAAAAAAGGTGGAAGACATGGAAATAGTTTGTCAGGGGCAGCCGCAGCTCTGACAACAAGTTTCTGTTCGCATCTCCGCGTGTGTGTGCGAGTGCATGTCTATGTGTGAGTGCGTGTGAGAAGAACGGGAGAAAGAGAGCGGGATTTCTGTACATAAAAAAGGTGGAAGACATGGAAATAGTTTGTCATTTTTACCCTATTGTTTGTTATATTTATTTGCTCAATGTCTTCTGGAGTTTTAGTTATTTTACTGTTGTAGATATCCCATAGTATAACAAAAATATTATATATCGCTTCATTGTGTTTGGGTCCCCCCTGGATGAGCAAGCATAGGCACGTGCCTAGAATGCCTATGTGTAAATCTGGCCCTGCTCCTGAATGAATCAGCCATTTGAACGAATCGAATGAATAAATGACTCGATGACTTAATCATTAAGACATTTACCACCACCTACTGGCAGTTTTAGATTATTATTTAGAGTATAATTTCATTAAAGAAATAATGTAATATTTCCATTGAAATAATAATAAAATTAATAAAGGTATAGTTCACCTACCCAAAAATGACAATTGTGTCATCATTTACTCACCCTCAGAGTCCAAAAGAGTATATGTAATAAATTTGATCAAACAAAATATTTCTTGCTGAAGCTACTTTTTGTAATGTCTGTTTGATGTTTTACACAATAATGACTTTAAATGATCTTTTGGGAGTAATTTCTCAGCCAAATTTTGATTAATTAATCACCACATCATGTAATTATTTAGATTAAAAATTGTAATCGCTTACCAGCCCTAATAAATAAATATATATATATATATATATATATATAGTATTTGTTGTTACAAATAATGTTAATTATAATAAAGCAAAAGCAAACACACACACAAAATTGATGTAACACATTTGGCACTTCAGTACACACCTGCAGACATGACTGCTTTCAAAAATCTGTCACACCCTGTCACTTGCACAGGCATGTCTTCTATTTCTTGTTGGTTTTCTTATAGTCGCATCTTGTAGAGTTTTGACTATTAATAAAAAAAAAATTACATAACAAAAATTTGTTCTTTGATTGTAAATATTGTCAATTTGCTTATCTGCATAGCAAAACCTTGCTACTAAAACCACTGTAGGAGAGTACCGCTGCATAACAGTGGAATGCAAATGTGAGATTCTTCTGGAGTGTTGTATGCGAATGTGATACTTTTATCTGAATCACACCTTATATCTCTGTCAGGTGTCTGCTATTGTGCTACAATGGCCTCAAATCCTTTAAAAGACATTTATTTGTACATATTGTTTGTATATAATTTTTAATCAAATATTTATAGTTTAGTTTGTCATTATAAACGTACAGTATGCATGTGTGAAGAAGTGAGAATTTGCAATACCATATGATTGTGATTCTGGCTTTGATTTCCATGCTTGCATGTCAACCTCACATTTTTCCTCTCTCCCACTCAAAATATTTCTGCTTTACACCCTAACCACACACTTGCACATACATGTTTTTCATCTCTTGGCTGTCCTCTGAGCATTACAACAGTGTGTCAAAAGAAACAGGTAAAGTTAGCTTGATGATAAATCTGGCAAAACAGTTAAGGAGGTGCCACAAAGTTTGTATGTCAACAGCACTTTATTGGAAACATTAAATATTACTATATTACATGTAATGCTTACTAATATTATTTTTTAATACAAATGATTTTCATATATTTTACACTAATTCCTAATCACACTAACAAGACAACTGTCTTCAGGATATACAAAAACAATTGCAAATATAGGCTTATGTAATTCAAGAATAATCTACTGTTAAACACAATACTTGGTTTAAAAACATTCAGGCTTTCTTTTATACTAAATCAGTGTGTTTGAGAGGCATATTTTGAATGTATTATTGTATATAACATTACTATTTCTATATTTTACACACACATATGAAGAATGCAGCTTACATAAGCATTCACTGTTAATTATACCGTATCTGTTAAGTTTGATCTGTATTTGACCTGAGGTTACCTTATGACTTTTTGGCAAGGTACCGAATATTGTCTTTGATCAGGACTCAACCTCAGTTTTTCCAAATTCAGCAGAGGGATGGCATTCTGTTTGCAAGAGCACAGTAAACCCAAGAGATGTCTGTGATTTTTTTTAAAGATGTTGGATATGTAAGGGATAATGACAGTCACATGAAATATTGATTTAAATTGAAATAATTGTATGGGATAAGTCCTGATTAATATGCTTGTGTTAAAGTTGTGACAATAACTATGTGATTGTATCTTTATTTTCTTGCAATAACTTTATCCCACTCATTCCACGGCTACATATCAAATAAATAAATACATGGAAATAGACCAAGAAATTGGCAGCGATTCCCTGGACAAGGGTCATTATTTAGAAAAAGTATTGCTGAATCACAATTAATTAGTTTGTCTGAATAAAGCCACCAATGTATTTCTGCCAGTTTGCTTGGGAACAATACGCAAGTTACTCAAAGCTGTTTCTACTATAAGACACCACTTAGTCAGTTAGATATGTTTCAAACAGTGGGGTGACTGTTCTATCTTTCCATTCAACAAGGATCTCACCTCGCTGGATGGAGGGGGATTGAGCAGTTTTCATAGGGTGTCGGGTTAGAGGAGCTCTCTCACTAGGCACTGGGGACCCCGGCAGACTGGCCTCTCCTGTCGGAGTGTAGGATTTCAGCACCACCACAGTCTTCTTCCTTCTGTGCATGAAGACGAAAAATAGATCAGCAACTTATAAAGGGGGGAAACCATATTGCTGACTCATTCCTTGTTATGAAACCAATCTCAATGCCTGTTCACAGATCAGTTTTACTTCAGGGAATTATATCTGTATTTAGATGCACGAAATTGAACGCTGGCATTGGGAATAAAATGGTCCTTAAGGTTTATTTGCCAAAGATGAGAATCTCACCTGTTCTGGTAGATGTTAAGAGTGAGGATCACAAGCCCAAGTAACAGGGCCAAGCTGCTTAGAAGCAACATTGTCATTTTCCAGCCTGTTCCTGTTATTAAACAGGAAAAAAACACATTAGAAAATCACAAACTAACATTCTTATTTTATGTATCAGTTGCTCATTTTTTACTTATTTTCTGTCATTACAATTTATGAATGTTTCTTTGTCTCATCAGTCATCACCAAAGATATGGCACCCTGTTTAGGTTTCCTCTCCTCTGCTGCCCTCATGTGGACATACGGCAGACAAACTATTCCAGGATCAGGGGAATGTAGTGTGTTTTAAATATTTGTTTGTTTATACCATATTTCCAGACTGATTTAACAGATAAAAATCAAATGTAATTTTTTTTAAAACAAAGATGAGCTTTTTTCACACTCACCATAGTCTGTTGTAAATACATTAACAGAAGGTCTGTCCGGCTCTATGCTACTTTGAGGTTCAGCCGATGCCTCTGAAGTCTGTGTTGCTTCAGTAGACTTTATTTTGGAGACCTGGCCATTATTCCCAGCTTAAGTAAACAAAATAAAGAGATTATAATGATACAATCATGCAATATATCATAGAAATTATTAGAAACGGAATAGACATACAGGTGCATCTCAATAAATTAGAAAAGTTCATGGAAAAGTTCATTTATTTCAGTAATTCAACTCAAATTGTGAAACTCGTGTATTAAATAAATTCAATGCACACAGACTGAAGTAGTTTAAGTCTTTGGTTCTTTTAATTGATCATGCTTTCTTTTTGCTGACCAGCTTTTTGAAGATGCTGATTTCATTTTCCAGCAGGATTTGGCACCTGCCCACACTGCCAAAAGCACCAAAAGTTGGTTAAATGACCATGGTGTTGGTGTGCTTGACTGGCCAGCAAACTCACCAGACCTGAACTCCATAGAGAATCTATGGGGTATTGTCAAGAGGAAAATGAGAAACAAGAGACCAAAAAATGCAGATGAGCTGAAAGCCACTGTCAAAGAAACCTGGGCTTCCATACCACCTCAGCAGTGCCACAAACTGATCACCTCCATGTCACGCCAAACTGAGGCAGTAATTAAAGCAAAAGGAGCCCCTACCAAGTATTGAGTACATGTACAGTAAATGAACATACTTTCCAGAAGGCCAACAATTCACAAAAAATTTTTTTTTTATTGGTCTTATGAAGTATTCTAATTTGTTGAGATACTGAATTGGAGGATTTTTGTTAAATGTGAGCCAAAATCATCACAATTAAAAGAACCAAAGACTTAAACTACTTCAGTCTGTGTGCACTGAATTTGTTTAATACACAAGTTTCACAATTTGAGTTGAATTACTGAAATAAATGAACTTTTCCACAACATTCTAATTTATTGAGATGCACCTGTAGTATTTTGACCAATGAATTTTCAACTTTACAGAGATTGCTGGGAAGGATTTACATGTTGTATGTCAGATACCAATCCTTTAAGATATTTAAAAAATTTATTAAAAAAAAAAAGACTTTTAACATTCTGTTACGTTTCCATGACTTTTCAAAATGTTTTGATATTTCCAAGTTTTCCAGTACTGTGGGAACCCTGGTACAAAATGAATGTGACCAGATGAGAAAGTAAAAAATAAATAAAAAAGAAGATGAAGATATGGTCTGGTATAACAAAAACAATAGCAGATGCTCAGCAGACTGAGTTTTAACTGAAGAAGTAGATGAGATGTCATTAATTAGAATGACGGCATGGCAGAATACAACATGAAACACAGACCCATCATTAATGAAGAACTCCTAATCTAACTCTCTTACAATGCCAATAGCGAATTTGAGTGAGGATTCGGGGTCCAGTCGAAAGTGTCTGCTGAGAATCTTGTAACACATTCTGGCCGTGATGTGTGCTATCTGTCTCCTCGCATACTGTTTGTTTAGCCAGCGTCCTCCACTTGCTGCCTTTCCCACGATCTTTGGAAAGGAAGACCTTTGAGGAATCGTGACGTACGTTCAGGTGCAGACCCTTGCCGTGTAATGTCAGGAGACCCTTTTTAGAGCAGCTCCAGGACTGGCCCTCACGATCCTCCACCTCAGAGCTGCAAGCTTTAAGCCAAATGCTCTCATGCTCCTGGATCTGAGGTGCAGTTAAACATCCTCCTGTCTGTGGGTTGCTGAGGGAGCATGTCTCAGGGCTCCAGTGCCACTCTTGCAGAGCCAAATCTGCTCTGCACTCTTGCAGGTTTAACCTGCTACTGACCTGACCATCATTTACTTGTACACTTTCTCAGCTCCTCATTCCTGATCATGAGTCCTGTAACATCTACAAGGGAAAGAAGAGAATACTGCAGCTTATTTTAATGTACATAATTATAGCCTAGGTAAAAATCATATTGCAAATATACATCAAAATCCTCACAAATAGTACATCTGCTGCTAACAGCACTACACAAACAACTTTACAGATAGAAGCATAAAAGGCAACAGTCTTGATCAAGTTAGAAGACCATCCTTAAATCTGAACATTGTAGCAAAAACATTACATATTTACGAATTAGTAGACACAAAAATACATTAGTGGAGCTGTATGGTCTTAAACTGCGACCTGTACTGTAGAAACACCAGAACTCATAATCCTATCCCACCTGTTTAATAACCATCGTAATTTCCTACGAAATAGAACTTCTTCAAATCTTAAATTAGGATAAGACAGGAAGTTTCTGTAATACAGCCAAGTTAGCGACTAGTCTGTGTACTGACAAATTTTAAGCAACATTATCGACAGATGAAATTTGTTCTATGAGTTTAAACAGTAAAATAAAGATATAGATATATTGTTGTTATTTCATATATTAGATACTGATATTGCATGTTCTTTACCTTGAAAAACAAGTGTTGTGAGAACAAAAGTGCAGAACCCTCTCCAAACGACATCCATCACTGCGTGTATGTGGTGCAATAACAACACTAATCATAAAATGTTTGACTTCCAGATTACAGTTATGATCCATTCTGATAAAGATAGCGAATGAAGTATTATTTCCCAGCACACATGTTATAGCCCTAAAGCAAGGCAGAGAGTGAAGAGCGACAACGTTGATCCACCCGATAGCGGACACTGTAGCACAACAGATTTTCACTTGAGAGAAGACTGGAAATTTATGGCGCATGAAGCGCAAAAGTGTTCAACGTGTGAGTGTAGGATACTAATTAACAAGAGACGATAAAAGGCAATTAAGTGTTCTGCTATGTTGGGGGAATGGCAGTAAAACTAAGGAAAACAAAACAACCAACCAACCATTGTACACATTACATAAGATTATTAATGTAAAAGACGTTTTTTTCCCCAACATAATCAAACATTACGGGGAAAGCAATCTGAACTGTAATCTACAGATGTACAAAGAGGAAGATCATTTTATGTGGCTCAACAATTTGAATGGCATTCCTTTCAAGCTGAGATGACAGAGCTTCTGTTCTCGTTGCTATGTTGTTTCTAAGTTGGAGTCGACGGAATCAGGTCGTATTTAAAGAGAATGGGAGCGCGAAGGAAAACACTTACAGCATGTTTCCACCTATTTGTGTTTATATGGTGCTGAAAGTGTAAAATAATGCTACAAAATGCTACTTTTCTAGACTACCAACTGTGCGTTAAACAGTTTGGATAGTCACTGTAAAATGCCACTTTTGAATTGAAAATAAATGTAGGCCTATGCTCAACCTGAAGATGATTTGTCTTGTACCACTATTGTTATTTTGCTAACTGAATAGATTTATTATAACTGACAGTGAGTAGAGCATTTCTACACTGGCACTGATAACTGAAAAGTCTCTTCTGCACATCTAGATCTCAGTATAAGTCCAAGACAACTGCCATACAATAGCAGTCAAATGGTATGATACATGAGAATATGACATCAAAGTGAGGATATTTCTCTTGAGTAGAACAGAACTTTAAATGATACTGCAAGAATTGTGTGACAGGTAGACCTTCTACTAATAATCAGTAATGTCATTTACAGTATGCTGTACAACATATCCTGCAAACGATACGTTTTCTTGATGAACGTTTTCACAGAGTCTGAATTAGTTTATACCAATTCAGGTCTTTGTGCATTACATGGTTAACAAGAGATGGCCTGGACTCCATCCTGCCCTCTGCCTCCCTCCCTCTGATGCCCATCTATTTACATATGGGGCCCATGCTCACTGTATTTTCACAAGCCTACACTTATCTTTGACCTCTCTGACAGGCCTCTTGTGTACAGTCATTCATTTGTTTCTTTCCCTTGCTGTCTACAAATGCACACGCATACTTTGTTGTAAGCAGTTAACAGTGTGCTTATTGTGTGAGGTTGACAATCCTGCATATTGTTACATGTTAACCTTTCCATTTGTTTTTTTCATTCATTGATTTGTGTTGCGTGATTGTTTTACTGCTTTTATTTTCTTGCCTTTTTATTATTATTATTATTTTTATTCAAGGAAATTCCAGAAAAGAGGACTAAATAAAATTTCAGATTGAGGAAATTTTGTACCTCCCACAGAATGTGAACAATTAGTTCCCTTTCGTGGAACTTCGAACTGCGTCCTCTAGGGGTCGCTATGGGGAACGCCTCGTTGTGACCCGTGTCTGAAGCCTACATTGAAAAAACACCAACTTGTTTGGCCGGCGACAGCCATGACGTCACTACCGTCGCAACTAGTACAAAATAGGCGCCGGTAGCAAAAGAGATTTTGATATCTGATGTAGGAGGGTCACAGGCAGCTTCTTGTTTGCAAATGTGCTGCAAAAATTTAAATGAGCATATCTATTTCTTGAATAACTGGTAAACAAATAGTATGATTTTGTTTATTTGAAAACCTGCATCTGCATTAAATCCTACTTGGCTTTAGGTCTTCTGATTATCATAGGCCTAATTTAGCCATTTCAGATGCACTTATCCTAAATCATCACCATATCATATTATCTCCTTTAAACCATAATCGAAATGATTATCTAAATGAAAACTCTTTAGTTTTCATTTTACAATCAAGTGTCCATATTTTTTTTTTCAAATGCTCAGGTGGTCAGCCTTCAGTATAGGGAGGAGCAGGAATCACATATGGCAAGATGTTAAACCCTCTGGTATTGCATATTAAAGTAAATAATAACCATATCACTTTTGAACTTAGAACTTTTGTTTTGGAGTGGGGTATTTATGATATTTAGACCATATTAACCTCTAAATAATACACCTTTAAAATTAGTTTTGGCATAAAATTATAAATATATTAGGGCTGTCAAACGATTAATCATGATTGATCACATTCAAATGTGTGTGTACTGTGTATATTTATTATGTTTATATAAATACACACACATGCATGTATATATATTTAAAATATTTATATGTGTGTATATATAATGTATATTATATAAATATATATATATATATATATATATATATATATAAAACATATTTTCCTTAAATATATACATGCGTGTCTGTTTATTTATACATACAGTGGGTATAGAAAATAATTTCGTATTTAAAATCATTCAAATGCATAGAAAGCAGATCTGATGCCATCTGGTGGGGACAAAAATCCAAGTCAAATGTAATGACATGATTTAAGTACTAGAAGGCTGTAGATTTTCTTATTAATCCCTTGTTGATGAGAAGATGATGACCTATTTCCTCGTCATCAGAAGGCCCATCCTGTGCCCTTCTTATCAGAATGAGAGGACACCAGTGCCCTTTGGTAGCTCTTTCCTTGAATCAAAGAAAGATTTCTTTCTTTCCACTGCACAAAGGAATTGTACATGTAAACATCCAGAATATTGAAAAACAGTGCCATGGGCCAGCAACAGGGGCGTAGCCATCATTTCAAAAGTGGGGGGGACGGAATGTCTAGTGTTATACCTGTTTTTTCCCTTGTCTAATTGACAGGTTTTATTTTTAATCGTACCTTTTTTGCTTTATATGTGTTATGCTTATATTATTATATATGATTATAAAACAGAAGAAAGAGAGAAAGAAACAAAGAGAAAGAAAAAGAGAAAGAAAGAGAAAGAGAGAAATACAACAGCATGTCACTGGGACAGCACCCTTAAAAGGACATCTTTGTACATTATTTACCCCAAAAAGTTTCATAGTTGTACATTAAGGTACATATTGGTACTCTAAGGTACTAATGTGCACCTTTTCCAGTATAAAGTACAAAGATGTCCTTATAAGGGTACTGAGAGTATATTGTTTACATATTTCAAATTGTATTTTGTGTATATACTTGCACATTCACATACTACTTTATTCTGTTCTATTCTACAGTCCATGCACCTGCCAGCAAGGTGTCTTCTGTTTAAAGATGGGTGCTTTGGCTTATTCCTACACACAGTTCCAACCATGGTCAATTTTCTCTGAAGAAGCTTTGTGCCAAGGGCATTCAATGTGAAGAAAGTGTTGCACCGTATTGTCTATTTCTGGAGACCAGCTGTCATTTGGGGTACAATGTGTCTGCCCTGATTTCTTTCAGGCTGTGCCCCAGCAGTTTTGCCTGTGAAGACCTACATATTCCAGGCATAGCTTGTACTGGCATCACAGGCTGCCCAGACTTTAATGTCATGCAGTGTTTGACAGGGTTACTGTGCATGAATTGTTTGAAGGTCAACATCCTCTGAACCGGATCAGGATGGTATATTAATGGCAGTCTTTTCACCCATTTTCCCCCCAAAGTCACAGTTTTTTTCGTGTTCTTGCCTGGCAGGTCTCCTTGACATCAAATCGGATAACCATTGACAATTTTGGAAAATTGCACTGTGGTATGGTGGCCCGAAAAATCACCCTAACTGATTCAGAACTTCATAGCCTAGTTGTGGCTTCATTGTGAGATTTGTAGATTTGTCTGTCCATATATATATAGATAGATAGATAGATAGATAGATAGATAGATAGATAGATATAGTGCTGCAGATGTGTATTTTTTTTAAGTTTCAGACCTTCAGACCCCAGCGTCACTCCGTCCACCGCAGATAACTGTGACGTTCTACACACGTCTGCTCCGTCACTATGGCTGCAAGAGACGCGAGATGGTGAGAGTTTGCTTGAATAAAATTAAACAAGTATATCCATAATACCTCTTATCTGACGTTCATTAGTCTAATAACAGAAACGGCGTATGTTATTTTCATATTTGGAGCTATTTGGTTCAGTATTTTCTCTGAAACGAGGAGGATTAACAGGAGAACCCATCAGCTGCCTTCATTCAGGGTTGGTATAGCTGCTTAGATTTATATAAGTTAACGTTAAATGTATCACGCCCAATTACACGGCAAATAATACTTTTTGAGGTTAATTGAATGTCAGTGTTGTTACTGGAAAAGAAGCAGTATTTCATATTTCATATCTTGCTGTCGAGAGATCATCCATCTGGACATGCTGCTAAAATCCGATTGAATGCAGTGCAACGCAACTGTTACTGTAGTTTGAACAGCCTCGAATTAACTGTCTCAAGAAACTCTTCACAACTGTTCCTTTAGTTTGACCTGACTTCCATGTCCTGCCTTGTCTTTCAGAAACAACATCCCTAGTTTATAAACCTATTTCACGGTGGTCCACGCCAAACGTGGTGAACATGGTCAGCGCCTCCTGGGACGGGCTGAACTATTCCCACCGACAGCTGCACTCTTAAGAGGGCAACGTGGCCACCAGCGCCTCACTTATCATGCAGGTGAGACTAAAGTACCGTTTGAGTCCTAATAAAGACTGATGAATATACAGTGTCTAAATGCTGTCACTGAATTATTGACACTGTTTTACACTATTTATTGTTTCACCTTTATCCCAAGATCATAATTAACTTTTTTTTTTTTTTTTTCCTGACAGGCAGCCTGGTGTGTCCTGCCCTCAAGAGATCTTCTTGTTCTCACCTCTCAGAAGGGAATCCAGGTAGGTTGAGTGTTATGCCATGCTATTAAAATTGTTTATTTGCCCAGGAAACATGACTTGAACTATTTTTATTCATCAGATGTATGAATCGGATGGATCCATTATGGTCTATTGGCATGCACTGGACACACCAGAGTTCCCTACTGGTCAGTGCACACTTTCGTGTCTCTGTAAATACAGTAAATGTGTTCATTCTTTTTCTTTCTTTATTTTCACATCCTTTGAAGAAAAAACTGTGGGAAATAGGTTGTGACCGCTGTGTACCTGTCTGACATTGTCTGTTGTCATTTTCCAGCAAAGGCAGTGTTTGCCCGAGGAATTGCAGCAGTGCAGGAAAAATATATTTGTGTAGGTGAGTGGTTTCATCTGTCAGCAGTAGCTATATAGGAAACTATTCTAATCCATTTACATATTTGCTTAGTATGTGTACTGAAAGTGCCCTTTTCAACTCCACACACTTCCTTCAGGGGTCTCATCTGGCTCAGTGCTTGTGTTTGACGTTCCCAGTAAAGGCAGTAACATCACCCTGTCTGAGGTTTTGGAGGAACACAAAGAGGCAATCACAGACATGGCCTCTGAGTGCTCAGGCAATCTGGTATTAACTTACAGTAACTTTCATATCAGTGCTATTATTGTAATCCATAGGGCAAATGCTATTTATAGGTTGTTGGATTTTTGTTGTTGTTGTCATGTTTGGTTAAGTTGGTTTAAGTTACTGGTGGCTCAAGTGTTTTATTATTGAACCGATTTCTTTTTTTAGGAGTGTATTGCTGATTTAGTTAGTGCTGATGACTCTGGCCTCATCTGTGTGTGGAAATCAGGAGAAGATTTTCAACTGCTCAACAAGATCCCTGGTTTTGAGTAGGTTAGGAATGAACACTCACTATACAAGAGACAATACAAGAGACAATTTCGCAAATTAAATTAAATTTAAATTAAAAATTAAATAAATTGTATGCATTTAGCAGACGCTTTTATCCAAAGCGACTTACAGTGCATTCAGGCTATACATTTTTTTTCACCAGTAGGTATGTTCCCTGGGAATTGAACCCACAACCTTTGTGCTGCTAATGCAATGCTCTACCACTGAGTCACAGGAACAAGCAAATAATAATTTGTTTTTTTTTTTGCTTCCTGAAAAGTTTTCTCCGGATCCACGAACAATTCGTAAACCTCAGAATTGAGGTTCATTTACACATTCGTTGATTATTAGTAAAATCCCCGCCCATAAATTACAACAACGTGAATTATGTGTACAGAATCCTGTAGGATCTTTTGGACTTCTTTCTCAGGTTTGGCTCCAATATATTACATGAATGCAAAATAGTAATTGGCCATCTTTCTAACAAAAATGATATAATTAAAGTGCTAAGCTTGAAGATTAATGCTGGTGCTCAAAATAGTAGTGTTCTATGATAAAATCAAAAACAGACGGTCTCATTTTTGTTTAGCAGTGAAATGTATTTTCACATACATCTAATTGGATAACTAATTAATTGTGTTTATATATATTATTATGGTAAATGTTATCAAAATGCAGTGTCATCGGCTTTCCTAAAAGAACATAAAATGCACCTTTTCATTAATCTGAAAATCCACGTCAGAAAAATTTTCAGAAAAACTAATCTGCTTGTGTTCCTTGAAAGAGGCCCACTATACTTATACCAATGCATAATTAATATAATATGTATATTATTACATATCTTCTTCTCTCAGTACGAGTTGTTCTTCAGTAAAACTCTGGAAGGGCACAGTCATTGCAGGCTATGGGACGGGACAGATCCGTCTGTATGAGGGGGTCACAGGTATACTGCATGCAGAGGTCACTGCCCATGCACGATGGATCTACTCGCTGGACATCGCCCCGGTCACTGGACTGGTGAGAGAAAAACTATGTATACAGTCTGTATGTCGCACAGTTAATGTATGCAACTATACGTATGCGCATGTTAAGTAGTAATTAAGTCAAAACCGATTTAAATAAGTTATTTAACTAAATCTGTTTTGATGAACACAAATAGATTTAATTAATTGTATTCAAATGTATTTTATTAAAATGGTAAACTCTCATATACTGATATTGTTTTCCTTTGTTCAATGAAAAAGCTGACCTCTGCAGCAGAAGACTCCTGGGTTAGAGTGTGGCATCTGAGCTTGACTCCAGAGACTAATAGTGTAGAGGTTAAACCACTCACAGACACAAACAGTACACTACCGTTCAAAAGTTTGGGGTCAGTAAGATTATTTTGAAAGATTTTAATTATATTACTCCGCAAGATGCATTAAATTGATCAAAAGTGACAGAAAATACATTTCTAAATTGAATGTTATCTCTAATTCAAGTAAATGCTATTTATTATCTATTTATTAGTTTTCTGTTCGAAGAATCCTGAAAAAAAAAATTCCCACAAAAATATTAAGCCGCAAAATGATTGTCATTAATTCATTATTAGTAATAAGAAATGTTTCTTCAGCAGCAAATCAGCATATTAGAATGATTCCTGAAGGATCACTAACAGTGACACTAAAGACTGGAGTCATGGTGAAAATTTCAGCTTTGCCATAACAGGAATAAATGACTATTTATTAAAAAAAAACTATTCAAATAAAAAAATGAATTGTAGTAATATTTTACAATATATTACTGTTTTTACTATATTTTTGATCAAATCTCGGTGAGCATAAGAGACTTTCAAAAACATTAAAAATCTTACCGACCCCAAGCTTTTGATCGGTGGAGGACATGCACTAGAACTGCATTAGTAGTTTCATTAAATGAACATTCATTGCAAAGCATTTTGTGTGTTTCAGCTGATTTCAAATGTTCTCCCACATTTTTCACTGTCCTTTCTAGATTGAGCACATGTACAATGAGTGTGTGACTGATACACAGATCTGTGGAGCCAAGTTCTGTGACGGGGATGGCTACGCCTTTGCAGTGACTGGCTATGACTTGAGTGAGGTCATCCGCTACACGCAAGCCTAGTCAGGAATACAGCATGCACTTCTAAGACAGTCCCATTGGTCATATGAGGATCGCCTGCAGAAGGAAGGTCATGTCTTGACAATATATTGGTGTGCAGTCATGATAGGCAGGGTCAGGCTGGAGTGAATGTTCTTCTAACTTCTTAGGCACTACATGACTACACTACATGCCTAAAAAGCCACACTTCAATCAGGTGACTGTGTTTAGTACGGTATGTCTACATGATTGGCAGTTGTGCCAGGTATAATTTACTCTTTTTGTACTCTGATATTAAGGGAAAATACATAACGTTGGTTAAACAGAACATGTTGATCTGGAAACAAAGCATTAATATGATCAAATGTTAGAAGGGGTTGATCTGTTAGTGTTTTGCTTCTCACAAAATTAGTTTAGTAAATGTATTTACTAAAGTGTTACTGAACAATTTCATTACCTCATTGAACAATTTTGGGTGTGCAATTAATTCAGATGGCATGTAATCATATTTGTGGTTCAGAAAACAAAACATATCAAAATTGTTTGTAAAGTATTTATTCATTATGAATATTAAATAGTGCAGAGGCTATTTTTTCCAAGTGAAATTATAATGTTATTTATATTTGTCTACAAATAATTGCATTGTATCTAGGATCGTTATTTCAGCTTGATGTTAAACCACATATTTTATATTTTGTGTTGTTGTCAGTTTTTGCTATTTTCTGTTTCTTTCTAAACAATTGTCAGGGACAATTCAGCAACTAAAAAAAGCAAAAAATAACTTGTTTACTGTGACTTTTATTGCAATTAGAAATGTACATTATATGTACACCTATTTGCATTGTTTTGACCGTTCTTTGTAGATCCCACCTTGCATGCCACGATTGGTCGATTATGTACAATGCCTGCACGCAAGCTACTTTTCATTATATTCAGCATGTATGAAAACAAAATCAAAACCCAGACATTTTAGGTCATTTAGAATTTCCTGCCAGGACACATTTAGTAAAAAGAGGACGAATGGTCACCCTATGTTTGCAGTGGGTTTTAACGGTCCTCAGGGTTATCTCTGTGTAACCTTAAAGCGTGGAGTGAATAGAAAATTATTTAGATCAGCTTCATGCCAATTTTCTTTCAAGAGCAAATTTGTAAATAAGGAGCATTTTCGACCATAGTAATATATTCATCACCATTAACTTTTGTCCATTTGTGCCTCTCTGTTAAGCTATAAAAAAGACAGGAAGACTTTGATTGTCATATGTGTCCTTCATGCCATGAGGCCCTCATGAGTCCTTGTCCTTGATTTACGCCCTGTTATCACACTAATGTTTTTTTGTCATTACATCTTTCATCTATGCAGGTTCCTGTTTTTATAGGTCAAAGCAGAACACCAGAGGAATGCAGATTATCACATCAAGCTGTTCTATCAGTAACCCACTAAAATATCTGCAATGCTCACTTGACTGTATTTCCCCCATAATATTTATGTCCATAATTCTGTTGTTCTGTTATAGTATTATCCACACACGACCTCCCATTTCAGCTTGTTGTTGATAAAATGTCTCTTATGTAAGTCTTTTAACTTTGTCCTATGGATGACACTGAGTGTGCCCTATATCTGTTATGAAGAGAGCGTGAATATCAATGACACAGAGGAGCAGATCTAATGGGAGAATCGACTGATGACCGTCAGATTTGATGGTGGACAGAGAGGGAGGGAGTCCAGAGGGCATCAATGAGACCTCCGTTGGCTGTGGGTTTAATGGAATTATGTAACACTGCAGTGCAGCACAGAAGCACAACAAGCGATATGTGTTTAAGGTCATTGTGTTTAGTGGGATCTGTGGTAATAAAAACTATGGCTGGTCTACAGGCCATGTCAAATTCAATAGTTCTCTCCAGACACATCAGATCTGTGGCCTCTGGGGAGTCACAGTGTTTGCAGATGGGGACCGCCAGTCGGCATGGCACGATGCAGTTCCAGAGGACACAAGATGCTGATTTCACTTTAGCAGAAGTTAAAAACAATATTTTTTTTCTGTGCTTTCTATGCATGTCATGTGATGTTTCTTCTATTATGGCCACTTTTATTTCCAAGGAAATCATTTTTATTATAAAATTTCAGCTTCTCTCTTTTTGTTGTAAGAAGGTTACATTATAACAGTCTTGGAAACTTTTTCTGGCATTTTCAAAATCAAATTAATTTTTTTTTACTATTATTATTGTACCCTTGACTCAGACCCAGAAAAATCAGTAAGAGAATGTTGCTGTGCATAATTTCCAGTCAAGAGGTAATGTTGTCAAATTATGCAGAAATTGTTATATTTTGTATGTAGGCTACATAAAATAGTATCTAGACATTATAGCAGGCAAAAGAGTGCTATTTTATCAAAATCTTTAAATTACATTTTAATAACAAAATGCTGTTTAACACAATACATCAATGTGCTGGAAATGATGTTTTAAAAAAGACAAAAATAAAAAATATATATCTTTGGATACATGTATATACACTGTTTGAAATGAATGTGTTTTAAGAATGTGAAAGTCAGCATGAAATGAAATTTCCCCCTATTTTCTATAAGCATTGATTTTTCACTCATCAGTGCATCAAGGTACTATTATAGTTTTTTAAAAAACAAATTTTGAATTAATTTTTTCCATTTTTATTTTAAGTAAAATTTTTAAGTTTTAGTGATTTTTTTTGTTTTTGCCATTTTTATTAGTTATTGTTTTTTTAATGTATATAGTTTTTATTAATTCAGTTTTGTTTGTAGTTATTTTAAGTAAATCAAGGTTTTTTTAATATTATATATTATTTCAGTAAATCTTTATTTAAATAACAGAAAGGTTTTGAATGGTTTTAGTTTTAGTTAATAACCCTGATCCATGCACGTGTTTCTTCTTTTCTTTTCTTTTCTTTTCAAAAAGATGTCATAGTTGGATCTTCCCCATGAAAACGACAGACTTATTTCTGGTACCATATGCAGGACTTCTCCAATCATTTAGTCCTCCTAAACTCCACTCCTTTCTTACAATCAACAACGAATGGATAAAACCAAGTCCCACCCTACATTTTTCTTCTTTCACTCAGATGTACATCACAATACAAAAGAAAAGAATCTAATTAGCTATGGGAATTAAATAAACATGCATTAGTTGTTTGCTTTGTACTGGCTTCCATAGTATTATAAAAGCCAATAGAGACCAAAACAGGCTCATTAGGCTGAATGGAATATATTTTGAGGCAAGATTGTACATGTTTATTCATGTAAATGTGATGGGGAGAGGGTTTCGAGGACGGCACAGACGCAAATGACCACAATTATAATACTCCGCAGATGCACATGTCTTTTTATTCATGAAGAAGAGATTGAACTGGCATTGAAGTGTGCACAATAATGTGTCCATGTAAAACATGACAGTTTATTCACTTTCTATCCTGCCTATTTGTCATCATTTTTAGCAATAACCAAACCCAGTGACCCTGCTTTGATGTTCAGCAAATAAAAGCCACCCGACGCATCCCATTAATGTGAATAATTAATTTGGAGATGCCTGGATGGAACACGTGGCACTCGCTCCCCCTCTCAAGACTTTCCAAAATCTATCGGCCTTAGCATTGAGCCTGCTGGGAAAGCTTCGTCACACAGGGATTGGCAAAGTAATTCCTCACCAGTCTGGAGCTGAGGAAAAAACAGACGCAAGGAGGAAATTAGGGAAAAGTGTCTCCTGAAAATAGTTCATATAAATAGACTGGAATCAGCAGGAGGGGGAAGTGGGACTTGGATCAAACACACAGTCAAATACTGGATGAGAGAGATTGGCTGGAGACATGGAGGGATTGAAAGCAGAGTGAGAAAGAGGTTGACACCATGCAGATGATTCATCTGGTCATCTCGAGAGTGAGACGTGTGCACACTCCACCCGCTCCAACAGCTGCTCCCGTCTCCTCTGCTGGGTGCTGTGAGAACAGGATGGAGAGTGAGCTGTTTTAAACATTGGTGTGTCCTACCCATGGGGCACTGCAACAAAACAAAAGGCATCTCAACTCTGCCTTTGTCAATGATTTCATTTCTCAAACCTTTACATTTTTCTCTGCATTTTATTCTAGCGTTGTTACAAACAAGACATGTGGCAAGAAATAATTGATCATCTGAAAAATATAACTATAACGTTGTGACACAAACTCTCAAGTCAGTTTTACTATAATTAATTTGTGATTGACTGTCACTCTGTCTCTCTCTCATAAAAAAAAAAAAAACATTACTAAACTGTCAGTCGGGTGGTACCCTTTCAAAAGGTACTATTGTACCTTTAAGATACTAATATATACCATTTTGTGGTAAATAAGGTACAAAGATATACCTTAGGGTTTCGTATACCTTTTTTCTGAGAGTGTGGCTACTGTGATGATGACTTCTTCTCTAAAATGAGCCGTCCAGTCATACATTGTGACCCCAAAAAGTATTTGAACACTTTTGGATGTTTAAGTCACACTTAAAAAAATAAAATTAATTCCATTACATGCATCAGACCAAGTTGCATCTGCTATTTAGCCATTTTTTAAGTCAACAAGGTTGAGAACCACTAACTTAAGAGGAGGTGTATAAGCTCCGTGGAGATCCCTGTAAAGACAAATATAGAAAAGTGACCAAAAATAACCAAAATAACTAGGGATGCACGATATATCGGCCACCATATCGGTATCGGCCGATAAATGCTCATTT
>NW_015505654.1:598917-634740 GCF_001515645.1 Sinocyclocheilus grahami
GCTGCTTATGTTGAAGTGTTTGGGATGTGGCTTTTAATGATGAAACCTTTTTTGTAATCAGGCTCTCAAAAAGTATATAACAATTTGGATATAGATTTATCGGCCAACATATCGGTTATCGGCTTTCAAAAATAAAGAGTAATCGGTTATCGGTATCGGACAAAATTTTCATATCGGTGCATCCCTAAAAATAACTCTTCATTTTGCCTTTTATCATAATGAAATAGACACATAGTCAGTACCGTGCCTGAGAAATCCAGGCAGACAGTGAATATTCCACATTTCCACACCTCACCTCTTTCTACTTTTGCTAATATTAATTGGCTGGCGTAAGAAACATCCAGGTTTGAGTGTTATACTGTTAAAAAAAACATGCAAGTCGTAGTGAAATGGTAGCGTTGCCAGGCATTGAGAGGCCATTGGAGTCGACTTTGATGGTCAGAACAGACTTCAAAATGGCAGAAGGTAGATCTATTTGTTTTCTGCTAGTACTTAGATTATAGAATCACCTAAACTTGCATTAGAAGTACTCTCTGCTTTTAAAACCTTAGCTACACTGTCATGCATGCTAATATTCCAATGTCTATTTCTTCTGAACACCCTAAAATAGCTCAGGTAGAGACAAGCATGGAGCAGTACTCACTGATTTATTGCAAAGCTGCATTAAAGAGGTAATTGTGTATAAAGATCAAGTGTGTTTATTGTCATCAGCCTAAATTTGCACCTCAATTATCAGACACGAATGTCCTGAGCCAGGTGTAATCAAATGGCACAGCAGTATAGGGCACAAGGGTGTGAGTTTGGCACAGAGGAGTGAGCAGACAGCCCAAAGGCTTGGCACTAGCAGACAGGCATCAGAGATCAACACGTTAGCAGGGGCAGAGCACTACTGCTGTGTGTGTGTGTGTGTAAGTGGTGTGGATGTGCAGCGGGACTTAATCATGACCTAAGCACACTGGCCCCAGAAAATGAGCATGAATTTCTTAAGTAGCGTGTGTAAGTGTCTGTGTATGTGTGTGAGAGTGAGTGTCAAAATATGGTCTACAGGCTATGTATGGACATATACAGGTGCATCTCAATAAATTAGAATGTCGTGGAAAAGTTCATTTATTTCAGTAATTCAACTCAAATTGTGAAACTCGTGTATTAAATAAATTCAATGCACACAGACTGAAGTAATTTAAGTCTTTGGTTCTTTTAATTGTGATGATTTTGGCTCACATTTAACAAAAACCCACCAATTCACTATCTCAACAAATTAGAATAATCAATCAGCTAATCAACTCAAAACACCTGCAAAGGTTTACTGAGCCTTCAAAATGGTCTCTCGGTTTGGTTCACTAGGCTACACAATCATGGGGAAGACTGCTGATCTGACAGTTGTCCAGAAGACAATCATTGACACCCTTCACAAGGAGGGTAAGCCACAAACATTCATTGCCAAAGAAGCTGGCTGTTCACAGAGTGCTGTATCCAAGCATGTTAACAGAACGTTGAGTGGAAGGAAAAAGTGTGGAAGAAAAAGATGCACAACCAACCGAGAGAACCGCAGCCTTCTGAGGATTGACTAGCAAAATCGATTCAAGAATTTGAGTGAACTTCACAAGGAATGGACTGAGGCTGGGGTCAAGGCATCAAGAGCCACCACACACAGACGTGTTAAGTAATTTGGCTACAGTTGTCGTATTCCTCTTGTTAAGCCATTCCTGAACCACAGACGTCAGAGGCGTCTTACCTGGGACATGTACAGTAAAAATGAACATACTTTCCAGAAGGCCAGCAATTCACTAAAAATGTTTTTTTATTGGTCTTATGAAGTATTCTAATTTGTTGAGATAGTGAATTGGTGGGTTTTTGTTAAATGTGAGCCAAAACCATCACAATTAAAAGAACCAAAGACTTAAACTACTTCAGTCTGTGTGCACTGAATTTATTTAATACATGAGTTTCACAATTTGAGTTGATTACTGAAATAAATGAACTTTTCCACGACATTCTAATTTATTGAGATGCACCTGTATATGTGTGTGCAATATAAGTTCAAATAGTTTCACAATAAAGGTTGGGAGCTGAGAATTGGTTCTTATTCAAAACCGGTTGTATTTAAAAAAAGAAATACAGGTGTGGTGTATTTTACAATCAGGTCCAGCTGGATCTACGGTATGCTACTTTGTATTTTCCAACCCAAACTCATGAGAAAAGGTGACTATTTTTATACAATGGATTTGTATGGAAACATACGATTATTAGAAAAAAGGTCCTCCCCTAAACTTAAATGTCAGTTAGCAGATCGTACAAAAACCTATGAATTAGATTGTAAGAATTCATACAAATCAGTTGTCACGAATTGCCTGCTTTGTTTTTGTTTTCATTTGTTTCTATCTATTACCTGTTTTAATTTGTTCAAATTTCCCGCTCCCTGTTTGTTACTATGGTTTCTGATTAAAGAGTTATCACCTGTTCATCATTTGAGTTCTAGCTCCCTGTGTATTTAAGTTCCTCCTTTTCATTCATTTGGCGTCTGGTATTGTTTGTGTGTAGACATGCTGTTACGTTGCCTTCTCGTAATTGGATTACCCGAGTTTGCTTTATTAAATAACCTTTTGTTTGTGGACATCTGTTTGAACCCTTTTCATCATCTTCCTCTGAACCTGATCGTGACATCAGTCATCAAAACAGAAAATAGTTATAAATCACCATAAGTTGTTGTATTTTCAAAAATGATGGGCAATTTTCAAACACTTTCAAATCTTATTTGCTCTAACCTATTGGAGATCCAATTGTTCTCTTCTTCTCTTCCATATTTGGCGACAAAATACCATGCCGAACAGACCTTATAGTCAGGGTAGTGGCATTATTAATTTAGACAGGAATGAAAACGATGCTGTGGGGGTTAGAAGTGCAATGTGTTCAATGGACTGTACTGTTGTTTAACAACACACCAATTCTTCAGCTGATGAAATATCTTTCCACAAGACTTTTTAGTTCAAACAACAAATGCAAAGTATGTTTTCAGGCTTGAATCCAACACTCCACACTTTGAACTTAATGTTTTAGTTAGATATTTAGTTATATAACGGTTTCATGATTATGTCAACTAATAATGTTTGCAGAGCAGCAAGGTCTTACCAGGGAGTTCCTGGTAAGTTTTTCACAGAGTGTTCAGACCTGGTTTCATATGTCAAGTTTTGAAGTCAATATGTTTTGAACTGTATCACGTGGGAAACTGGTGATTTCATGGTGCACTCAAACACACACACACACACACACTAAAGATTTAGATCTAGAGCAGTTGCATGTATTCATCCATAACAGATTTTAATGACGTTTTTGTTGACATTTCTGAATTTGTTCAAAATGTAGTGTTAGTATTTGTTGAATCAGGAACAGGACTTTGACATTGCAGTGTAAGCAACATTTTCTTGTCTCATTAGCCAATGTTTTAGCATATTAAAAAAACAAAACAATAACAGCTCCAGTGAACTGGCTGCAGGCCACAACAGAGACATATCAATTGCATAATATATAATTACCATGAGTAAACATGGGAGTATTGTTTTCTTATCGTACATTGTATGCGTGTTTGTATGCTCCAGCTGTGCCGTCACTCAAGGAAACCAACTACACTCCTAACACACTGGCCTTTGCTCTCTAAAGAGGATCCAAATTTGCTGTGCTGAGCAGAAATTTAACCTAGTCATAATTACATGCACACTAAAACACAATCCTCTCAGCCCCCCTAAAAGCCAAGAGACTTGAACTACAATCTGTTTTCCCATCCAAATTACTACCCAAAACACGAGCAAATTTAAATTGTCAGCATCGATACACATGAAGTCAGATTTTTACTTTAGTATATTAACAGTCAGTGTTCTCTATTCCAGACACCACAGTCACAAGATCCTAGAGGCAGTGACATCGGCATGCCCTGGAAATAGAACACCTATACAAGGAATTGACCTATCGGTAAGCCCCTCCCCTCAAACGCAGATGAGCCAATGGCAGTTGAGTATCAGTTGCATGGGGACCGAAACTCAGACATCTTTAGGTTTCAGCGCCATAGAGAAACATTGGGAGATCCGAAGCTCTTATCAGTTTGATGGTGTTTATGCTACAAAAATGGTAAAACGATGTGCCTGGGGTACTTGTAACACTGATGCCAGGTATCCTGAGAGAATGGTTCTGTGGAAGACTAGTGCATGATTGTTCATCTTTGGTACACAGCAGGTTCACATGGTGTATTAATCAAATGATGTGGGCGCAGTAACCGATTCAACCCCAATCCCAATGAAGACGAAAACGTTCATTTTCTGGTTGTCATACTCTCATTAAGATACAATTAAAATGAGTAAGCCCATTTTAAATGTACAAACCTAAATAGCTAACTGTTCTCACGTCATGTATGGTGTACATAAACGAAGGTCTATATTTCAGTGCCTCTCCATATTAAACGGGTTAAATGTAAATTAATTTAATCTTACCCTGCAGTACATGAACAGTGTTGATTCTGGATGTTGTCATCTGCGATCATGACAACCGTAACACGAGGCTTCTCCCACTTGCATTGTGATCTGTAAAGCCTCGCTTCCAAATTAATCTTGTTACCCACCATATTTATTTTAAAATCTCTTATATATCCCTCCATGGCATATTAAAATCCCACTTGAATGCTCCTCGATGAGAAGTGGTCCTTTGTCCAAAATTTAACAAGGTTTTCACTCTGACAGCTGTCATTGTATGACAGTTATCAACCCTGTTTGTTTGTCCGAGTTAGCAACATTAACTAAGGGGGACGGGGCTTACCGATAGATCAATTCTCCTCTTGACCGGGTTTATATAGGAGATTGGGTTGATGGACCGTGTGGCCTCCAGATGGGCACTCAGGCCTGGACAGCGTGATCAGAGGTGAACCAACGCAGAAATCTAAATGGAGCAGAAAGACAAATACGGCAGTCTGTACATTTAGTCAGTTCATTCCAGACAGTTAATGAGGATGGACACTAAATGAAAATGGTCAAATGAAGTGCAAACATCTTAGGTTTGCCTTTGACAA
This sequence comes from Sinocyclocheilus grahami, assembly GCF_001515645.1. Lineage (NCBI taxonomy): Eukaryota > Metazoa > Chordata > Actinopteri > Cypriniformes > Cyprinidae > Sinocyclocheilus > Sinocyclocheilus grahami. Next base: position 603,971 of record NW_015505654.1, read on the forward strand.
TAGGAAGCGTGGAAGGTGGGCTTTAATAGTAGCCTGTTACTCTGAGATATGCTGCAGCAGATTCTACCAGTGGTTAGGGAATAGTCAGCAGACATTTTGCTCATATTTCATTTGAAAATACAATGCTTTGCTTGTGCTTAAATTTAATAATTATAAGTATTATAAAACAGTTAGTTCTGGTCCTCAGCTTTGATTGACTGAACATGGGTGCTTATATTTAGTCCTTTTCATGGTTTTTGTCACTCACCTTTTGTTGGGGATTCTTAATTGACTCTTTCTGCAGGATATATTGTTATGCCAGTGGGTGGAGACAAGTAACTATCTCTAAAATGGAGTCATTGAATAATTTATTCAACCAATTCTTTCAAACAACATTGATTTGTTTAGGAATTAAATGCTGGGTCTGTCCAAATACCTACACCACTTGAGAGCGTGTGCATGCAACAACAAGTAAGTCCACAAGACTGTCCCAGGTCTTAAAAACACCAAAGCTCAGTGCTCTTAACGCACACCAAACCCACACTTTGGAGTGTATTCGAGGCTAAGTGTATCCCATCATGCATGATAATCAGGAACTCACATTCTGAAAAAATACAGGAAATATGTCATGCAAGTAGACAAGTGGTCAAGTGCAAAGACCGCAAGTGTGGGTATTTGGACAGGCCTTCTGTTTTGGAGACGCACAGTAGTGGATTCTGCTTGAGATTAGTTTGGAAATGAAAGCATCAATGATGGTTTTACCAGGAAGACTCCTAATGCCACATCATTCATTCATAACTGTTATTGGCCAATCACAGATTGACACTTGCAGTATATAAGTACTGAACTTTCTCTTTTATGTTCACAGTTGATGACGTTGACATTACCCTCCATCCTCCTCCCCACCACCACCAGGTTGGTCCCTGTCCATCCAGGGGTAGGCACCACCTCTGCCTTCATCTTCAGGCAGGACCAGCCAAATCTGCATCACCAGGATTTGGACAAAGGACAGGGCCTATGCCAAAAAACCTTTCCATGTAACTAGACTTGATTCATTGCAGCTTGCTACCATCTGTAAATTCTTTATGGAAAAAAACATGTAAACGTTCACCTACCCTTTTGACTCTTTCTGGTAGATCTTTTTTTGTTTTAGTTATGGTTCCTGTCATATGTTTCCCTTGCCCTTATGTAATCCTGCAATTGGTTGTCTTGTTCATGTGTCTTGTTCTTATTGGTTGATTTGGTAATGTGGTTCTTAGTTTTGTTTTGTGATTGGGTCATTGTCTTGATTGTTCACAGGTGTTCCTTGTTTAGTCATTTAGTCTTGTGTATAAATAGCCCTCATGTTGCCATTTGTCTTATGTCTAGCTTTGTTTGTGTAACCTGCTGTTGGTGACTCGACTTGACTCGAGTCAAGTCAAGTCAAGTCAAGTCATTGTTTATCGTGTATTTGCTCATTCTTGGATATTAATAAACTGCACTTGGGTTATTACAACGCTCACCTCAGTGGAAATGTTACAACCTTCTTGTTTACTAAATTGTTTAAAATAAATGTCATTCTATAATCACTATAAATCATGTTGTTGGTCTGAATGCATTGCTCCTTTAGCTAAACTACGATGAAGCATTCCCACAGTAAAATGTCATACATTTTTTATTTAAATAATATACCTAATAACAATGCACATTTATAACAATATTTGTGAAATCAACTTGGCATTTTTAATTCAGCTGCTGATGAAATGACTGCAGCCAACATTTGACTTCTTGAAAATCAAAAATTATTTTTTTTTTTTGATGGAGCAAATGGGAATCGTGTAGGCTACTTCTACAGATGTTTACAGTGCTAAAGTTTACTTCCGCATTGCATACCCGGATATGTGAATAGAGTTCATTCAGAACAACAGTCTGGAACATATGATATTGCTACCAAGCATTGTAAACCTGAGTGGATGCATTCATAATCTGTGAGAAACAATTTGAGAAAATTCTCACAAAAATGAAGCAGAAGGTTTTTCACCTGAGCTATATTAATAATCTGCTGACCCAAACTACATTGACCCTCAAATTTCAAAAGAAGACTCTCACCTGTCATGGAGGTTAGGAAATAAACATGCAATGTTAATGATCTTGAGTGGGCATGATAGGAAGATGTCGGGGCAGCGTAAGCTGTACTTGTCCCTGTTTCCATGGCAACCCCAAAGTGCTGCTAGGAGTGTGGCATGTGCCAAAGCCGACTGCTTATCTCTCGTTTGCTAAGTTTCTATTCATAGTGCTCAGTGGAGAGCCACCCTGAGGATGGGCATGTGGCAGGTACAGTTGGGCTACGCAACCCAGCCCAGATCAGACCGTCTCATGCTGATTTTAGAGAAACGCAGGGTAGAGCATGAGGGAGGCTGGCACAGCGCAGGTGTGTGGATGGGCTGCCTGCAAAACCTCAATTCTCAGTAGTTCAGTTCAACACCTGCTATCCAACTGTGATGGGCTTTAGTGACACAGTTTTCCCCAGATAAAATCTATTAAGGCCATTTTAAATTAAGAATGTTCATTTTAGTCATGAACAAACAGATTTACTTCATTTTGATTTAATTGTGTTTTTGAAGAAAGGTTTCTGCCCACCTTTTCAATTAAATATGTACCTCGACATTTATTGCAATTTGAATTTATTGTTTATTTTGTCTTGGCTTGTCAATGAATTGTTTAAATGTCAAATTCAAATTTGTTACACACACACACACAACCATAAATAATATGATTTATACAGTGAAATGCTTTTTCGACTCTCTGCGCATAGAAATACAACAGAGATAAAATCTTAACATTTTAAAGTCAGATTATAAATTCTATCAATTACAATAAATCAGAAATATATTTTACAATACAATGTAGATACAGAGATAGAGAGAGAGAGAGAGAGAGAGAGAGTAATGAAAAGAATGTAACAGATACTGTAGGTTAATTGTATATTTGTGGTAGGTGTATTATTTGTAATATTTTTAGTATTTCTAATAATTAATAAAATATAATATGTTTTAAAATATAAAAAACAATTAAAATAAATCATTTTTTATTATTTTATCTGTATTAAAAGTTTTATTATTTATGTCATGAAATGTACAAAACATAAATATTTCTAATTATTTGTTAGCTCTCATATCCTTACCTAAAAAAAGCTTCCATGTATTTACGACTCAATGATCTTGACTCTGTGGTTGGACCCAAAAGTGCTCACACAGTGAGAAGAGCTCAACTAGTCCGCCACTGGACAGTTTTTTTTTTTATTTGGGCAGACGGGTTGAGCCTAGGGGACAGAACCTATGTAAATAACAGCTTTTGTGGGTGATTGTTCAAGCTCAATTGGCACCTCTGTAATGGGCTTTTGTAAAGTGGATCAGTGAGGAGAATGGCACGGCTCTATACCACAGAAAACAAGCCATTGTGGGCTCTGTCTGTTCAGTGCTCGGGACATGGAGAGTTAGTTGCTGAGAGAAATTGATCTGGCCAGGCATAACCTCTAGTCTTTCATGTGTCTATGGCTTTGGCCAGTATTGGCTTTGTTAGAATCAGCCTACGCAAGGTCTTTCCAACCCAATGATCAGCACTTTACCCCCCTGGGAGAAGGGGGAGAGGCATTGGACTGCACTGAAGCCACCTTTATTCCCCATTGTGCCCACGGGTACATCAATAGTTTCGGGTAGAAGCCTGAGCAAAAAAACTGCTGGGAAAGACACTTTGGAATAAGGGAATCAGCAACAGCTTGCTGTTGTATTGTAGGCTGCCTATACACAGAAAACACTCTATACGAACTGTTTTACAAGTTTATGCAATAAAAGTGTATTCATGTATTTGGAATAATGAGTAGATTGTTCAGTTTTTCCATCGTTGTTTTTGAAATATAGGTAACACTTTACATTAAGGTTCCCTTTGTAAAGGGTTTACAAATGTGTTCATAAATGACTAATAACTTATTTACAAATGCATTATAAATAATTGATAAGCAGTTCTAAATGCATGAATAAAAAGGGTAATTTTAATGCAATCCCTGCCAAATAGTGAGCCATTTTTAACTCACATGTTATAAATGCTTATTAATATATTTGTTCATACTTATTTCACTCAAAAATAGACTAGCAGCAAAAACAGACTATTATAGCGACACTGAAGTGTGTTGTATTTATGGTTTTCACATTTATATCTCATGACTCAAATTTTCTTGTATTGATTTTTTCCCTCCAAAATACATTTTGATAATTTCATCTTGGTAAACAAAATAAATCAGTTTTTATACATTGCTGTGAATAGGCATCATGGACTTTTGCAGAGTATCATGGGTAAGATACAGTATTTTCTCCGAAATCTAGATTTAGAAATACCAAAAGTGTCACTAGATTGTGTGAAACCCATGAATCAGGTGCAATACTTAATTATTTCTAGATAATAAGATGAAGACAGATTTTTCAAATGCATCAGGGACACATCATATCTTAACTGAAAGGGACGAGTCTGGACACATCCTACTGGCCTACTTCAGACGGCACTTTGTGGAACAGAGTGGCAAGCATGAGGGAGCTTTTTTCTTGGAACAGATCCCAGGATGTCTGAAAACCCTGGTGAAATCGCCAGTTGCCACAAGGTTAAATAAACTGGGTCATTTAGTTTGGACAGACACTGGTATTTTAAATAACCCCATCTGATAATACCTCTTGGTCTATATACGTTCATTCTAACTCCATTCACACCAAGCACAAAGCAGTGGGTCAAATTACATAAATACATTTGTTTACTGCGAAGACCTCGCCAACTAGAAAAGTCATCAGCACAAATCCTCAGCAAAGACCACGAGAACCATGCAAGCCCTCTGCACGGACCCAGTGGCCAGCTTTGACTCCGTCACCTTCACTATGTTCTGAGTGGTGCCAGTCCACAGTCTGACTTCTATTGCAGTCTCGAGCTAAACCACACCATGTTGGTTCGTCTGGCCTAGGAGAACTGACCCCCCGACTAAACTTGGTTTCTCCCAAGGATTTTTCAAGGATGGAGTTTAGGTTCCTTGCCACTGTAGCCTTTGGCTTGCTTAGTTGAGTACACTTAATATTTGACATTATTGTAGACTTGATTGCACAGACACTATTGGATGAAAATGAACTGAGCTGCATGTTGGCGTCACTAAATTAACGATGAACTGACTTAAACCTGACTTTGGAAAATTGACTATTTACTATTGTCCTCTTTTTAGAGCTGCTTTATAGCAGAACTGAATTTTTTGTTTGTATTATTGAAAAATTATTTTCCTGTTTAACACTGTAAAGCTGCTTTGGCACAATCTTGGCAATAATATTGTAAAGCGGTATATAAATAAAGGTGACTTGACTGGGTTGACTCGGTGTTACCAAAATATATATATATTTATTATTCCAAGAAGAGCTGAATATAACATTTTAGATAAGCCATACTGTTTTAAAATAATTAGTTAAATTACCTGTAACCAATATACAGTTTGGGTACCAATTCTTTATAATATTTTCTTTCATGTTCTGCAAATAAACAAACAAATGAATACAGGTTTGAAATGACATTAGAATGAGTAAATTATGACAATCATTTACGTTTACATTTTTGGGTGAACTATACTTTTAACTATATTTTCATTAAAAAAATTAAGGTTATAATTAAAAATAGTGTGTATATTTTAGTAAAGAAATCGTGGTTCAGTGTTGTATAGAAAATATTGAGAACTAATAAAACCAAGAGATTATGTTTTCCTCATATTTTTTAAGGAAACTTAAGCAGTTTTTAGGCTTGAATTGAGGAACTGATTAAACTGAAAAAAAAATTAAAGAAAGGAAGGCTACCTGTTTATTTTAAGAGAATTAGCTCAATGTTGCCGTTTTATTTTGGTGGTGATTGTTAATTCCCAGCATGCTTTGCATATGGCTGGATATGGAGAGTAAATATTGAAATGAAATATTGCTACTTCATGTGTTTTTAAGTAAAGGGAAACATCTATTAATGTTTAATGTAGGGCTGTGCAATTAAGCTCATGCGATTGTCATGCGCATCTCATCAGTAAAGCGGTGATTAGTAGTAAATCTCCATCACCTGCTTTCAGATGGCGAGGCATTTACTACACAAAGCCTTAATTCACTGACAATTAGGCAATATCGCGTTCATTATCGCAGGCGATTCAATCTGCATAATGAACGCAATATTGCCTAATTGTCAGTGAACTATGGCTCTGTGTATTAAATGCTGCTCCATCTGAAAGCAGGTGATGGAGATTTACTACTAATCACAGAACCGGCTTTACTGACGAGATGCGTATGACAATCGCATTCGATTAATTGCACAGCTCTAGTTTAATGTTCAGTTATGTTTGACATTTGAAAGAGTTTCTGTTGTGTTAAAGTTTCTATCGTTACCACTCTCCAGAAGAGTAGAGCTTATGGTTATGGATAACTGCATACCACTATGAGGCATGATGATTTGTTCAATCAGCAATAGCTTTGCTAATGCTAGTGCAGTAAAGTTTTTTTCCTATTTGAATTATTTGGCTGTATACAGTCTTTTAATTGAAACAGGCTTTACTCAAAATCATGGACTTTTGAGAATCAATGTAAAATAAATGAGCACATTTCACTAATAATATTAAAATCATTGCGTCATAGATTAAATAATTTAGAAGATTTTGCATGATTTATTCTGGGAGATTCCATTTTTTAAAAATCAATCCTTAAAAACTACTCAAAATTTTACCTGTAATATTGTTGCCATATTTTTTTAAGTAGATACCTCATACCATTTTTTGAATCCATTTCTATATTTTGCAAATCACAAATAACTGTCCTAACTAATAATACATGGCTATAACTTGAATAGCCTGATATGTTTCTGCCATACTGTTCACCTGTCATTCAGCCTCAGCAAAAACAGTGTGTGACATAATTATTCAGAAAAACTCAGAAAAAAGGGGTGGTTGATTATGATTTCACTTTTTGAACTTTAGTTAGTGTGTAATGTTACTGTTAGAGCATAAATAACGTCTGCAAAGTTACGACGCTCAGAGTTCAATGCAAAGGGAGATATTTTCTTTTAAAGAAATTGCTGTTTAAGGACTACAAAAAACGTCTGGTAGGGACTACAACGAGCTTCATCCTGGGTTTGTGACATCACAAAACCCGATGTTTACATAAACCCCGCTCCCGGGAACACGCAACTACCCGTAATGGCAAAGACAGGGGCGTGACGTTTCCAGACAACGTGCAGTAGCGAATCACAAACACACTGAGCCCGCTAACCAATCAGAGCCCATTGCGTATTTCTGAGGGAGGGGCTTCATAGAACCAGGAACTCAACAGACCATTTTGACGAGAATGGAAACTACGGTGTGAATAAAGGTAAAATATGTGAAAATAATGCTTTTTTTTTTAAACGAAGCATGAACACACGTTACACTGCATCCCATAAACACAATCAAGCTTTCGAAAAAAGCTGATCAACCACCCCTTTACTTAAGAACAAGAGGGAATATCAGGTCACTTCTCAGAAAGTTCTAAGATCAATGAACACTAAACAGCATCACCTAGTAATTCTTATTCATTATGGAACAGTGTTCTGTTTTGCAAACAGAAGGAAAAATCTTGCTTTGTCAGTGCGATGACATAGAATCTTTTATTGAATAATAATTAAAAATATATATTTTATTGTATTTACTTATTTTTAATAAATCTTTTAGTACAAATAAATGAATTTTTGGCTTTATTTATTTATTTTAGTTTCACCTTTTTATTATTAATATTATTGTTCATTCAGGCCAGTCTAACATTTTAATATTGATGAGCAAATATTTTCCCAAGAGTGTTTATTTTAGTTTAAGTTATGGATCAGTCTCATATCACAAGTGGGATTCTGTTCTCTGAAATTTGCTGAAATGTTCTAGAATAACAAACCCTGCTGAATGTGCCCCAGGTGCGTTTGTAATGAGATGGAGTTGCACGCCTGTCACTGATGTAGGCCATATGTGAAGCGCTCTGACAGGTCCAGCAGAGGTGAACCGACTGCACAGTGGAGAACGTTCAACATGCTTTATGCTCACCAGTGAGTGTGTCCCCTGTGGGTCTATGTCAGTACTTGTTAGTAAAATGCAAAACTTTGTGTGAAAGATAACAAAGTGACAACTACTCATAAATATCCCTGTCAGTATATTCAAAAGCAGGTAGTGATCTCTGTTTTCTGTAGAAAATGTGATTTGTAGCAAAACGATTGTATAATAGAACATGCCTCTCCTTTGCTGAATGATAGGAGACATTGTGACTAGTCAGCAGACTGAATTGGGAAGTGTTGCAAGCCAGTGAAATACCACGGTCTGGCCCCGGAGTATTTGTCTCACCTTTTAATAGCCTACCTTATTCTCCAAATCGAAGTCTTCGCTCTTCTCAGCAGGGTCTGTTGGGTGTCCCTCAAACGTTACGTTACGGGTATTTAAGTTTACGTTCCATGGGTGCCAGAGCTTTTTCTATATCTGCTTCCAGGTTGTGGAACCTACTTCCAGTTGAAATTTGGAAGCACAGTCTCTTTGCGTTTTTAAAACGCATTTAAAAACATATATTTTTAAGCAAGCTTATTGTTGATTGTGATAATCATTGCTGTTTCTGTTTATTTTATCTTCCTGTGCTCTTTTGTTTATTCTGCATTCCTGTTTTAATATTACATGTACGGTATACTCTTACATTGTAAAGCGCTTTGAGAAGCTCCCTTAAAGGTGCTATAGAAAATAGTCATTGTTGTTATTATTATACTTTCTGCGTATTACATTAAGTTAAACCATCACTATTCAAAAATAAAACCCACAAATAAAATAAACAAACGTAGAGTCAGAGTGAAATTAAAATCCCTTGTAATATTTTGTTTATCCTCGTTTTCATATTTTGATGACAACAATTTAAATATTTACATTCCTTTAATTTATTTTGTTCTGGCACTGTACATATTTACTGTCATGTATTCCTTAAGAGAAAGTCACTGATTACATGGAAATAAATTCATCGACGGCAATGTTTACCTTATGTGTGTTATTAATAGCATTTACTTAATCACAGTATTGTGAACCCACAGTAGCTCATAGCTAAATTTCAACATTCATCAATGCTTAGAACACACTAGTGGCCGTGTTAGCAAACACAGCCGTTTGCACACACGTCCCACTCCATCATTTGCGCAATTTCAACCTTTGAGCGAAATTTCAGCCTTCTGACCCAACACGCGCTGTGGACTGTCCGCGCGCTCCAGCGCGAGCTGTAGGCAGAATCGCTCGCGCTCTACTTTATGAATGGATGGGAGTGGCGCTGTAGTCACGCTGTTAATAGGCGCTGGCGTTCGTCAGTGGACTTGACAGGACAGCAAGTGGACAGCATACGACAGCAGCCAGAGCGGGCATTAGGGGCAAAAGGCGACTCGAGGCGATAGGGTGAGCACGCGACTGTGACAGACAGGGGCAGCTCACATGTTACAGGGTGGGAGGATGGGTTAGGGGAGACAAAGGAATCGCAGGCGTGTAGTTTTTTGACCGCCCATAGACAACTTGGACACATTTGCGGACTGCATAATAAAAAGTTACATTCCCTGTTATCGCGCTGATGGTCTCACATGATTCACACCGTGACTTTTTGATTCGCGCGATTCATTTTACCCCCAAACCAGCTGAGAGACCTGCTTTGTTTGGTCATTTTTGGGGGGGTTTGTGGTATACGTTGCTATATCTGGATATCCCAAACTGCATTCCTTCATAGTTGTGGCAAAGCAGAGAGATAATTGTACCAATCTCTTTTCAAAGGCGTGACAGAAGCAAAAGGGCGAGACAGAAAACTCGCATCAGCACCACGCGAGCACACTTCGTCTGCTCTGTTTGGAAGAGACTCCGAGCCGAAGCCCGTCTTTACAGGATCTCAGAACTATTGGTCTTCATCTGCTGTCTCTCCCAAGAGTTTTGAGCTGTCCCAACTCAATGACTAACTTATTTTTCTTTTATCTTTATGGAAGAAGGACACAAAACCGTATGGTTTTGTAAGTAGAAGGCAGTGAGCACTTTACTGACGCGCGTAACCCGACAGATTCACGAGGCGAAATCACATCAAAGGTAAGTGTTTTTTTAAAGAAACTTTAAGTTTGAAATATTATTTAATGTTTTATTGTCTGTATTTAGTGTGATTGACTGTTTTAGCCCATATGTGCATTCGTTTGAGTTTTTCTCAGTTTTTAAAACGCAATTCCTTCTTTTCTTAAGCTCACCTTAGTTCGCCTTGAAACATTGCTACACACTAAAATAGTAATACAAATTCAGTTTAATCGTTGCCTTAAATTTTAAATCAAAGTGGTGCCAGTGACAACTTGTGATTGCAGTTATAACCTACTGTTCATTGCACTTTTCGTTCTTCAAAAAGTCGTTCTTCACCGAAAAAAGTAGATTTGAAATTCTGAAAACACCATTTTTTTAATAGAAATTATGTTAATGAGTAGAATCAAAATGCTGTTAGCATAACGGTTAAAACATCCTTTTACAAAAAAAAAAATTCATTTTAGCTATTTTTAACATTTTAGCAATTTCTTCGTAGGCTTACCGTCCACTAGGAGGACTATTAATCTGTTGTCATGCTTTGGCTGTGTCTTAAAACCTATTTGAATGCCTTTGTAGAACACATTCATTAGGTGTATTCTTGTTAAAAATATTGCAGGTGCACATGATGCCCACGAATGCTGTCTATATAGGCAGCTCAGTATGTTTTGCGATACAGCCAGTGTTTGTTTTATAAACGCACGCACAACAAATCTGTGAGTGTCACTGGTGTAAATGACATGGGTTCAGGATTCCATTACACCCAGGATGTTCAACCAGGGATCCCTAAAGATACTCAAGGGGCGTTAGTGGGTCATGGCATTATGACAGCCCAACCATATCAATTTTTTTTTACTTTCCAACAATCTGTTAAATGTTATACTTTAGATAATGTTTTTAATCATTACAAAAGTTTTGTTAATCCTATGAATCCATGGGTTAGGTAAGAGTCTGGCTGAAAGATCCTGGCCCTGCTAAGATTGAAAACTCCTGCGCTTCAGCAACACGTAATGCACGTTTACAGTTACAGTAAACTCAGTCCTTCCCTTCATAATTGATGTGCATGGCACTTTGTAATGAACTCATATTGGTTCCACATTTCTCCCCGTAAATTTTGAGGAATTCGCACAGCTGAGTAAACACTGACTGTCTGGTCATAATCCACACCACACCCTACTGCTGTATTGTATTAAAAATGAATCAGAGCATTCTAAAGCAAGAATAAATCAATGATACATATTAATAGTGTTTGTGTACGAAACACCCATCAACTGTATTTACATTTCAATAATAAGACCAGTTACAGAAGGACATTCTGTGTTATTTCACTTTGATTTGTGGATTAATCAATAACTTTTTATGCTATGATGCATGTCTATGAGTTAATGGAACTTGCCGTGACAAATGTTTAAACTCAGATTCATATCTATAGGTTTAAGGCTGATTGTGTTATTTGGACAATGCAAACCTGACAAACAATGAGAACAGTGAATGCATAATTACTAGCAGTTAAAGACAGTTAAGGAACACAATTGCAAGTTTTTCCAGCCATTTGTTATCTGTCATGGAACTAAAACCTCTGTTTTTTGGGTGTGGCAGACTTTGAAACATGTTACTGCCTTGTCTTTCTCTCTCTCTCTCTCTTTGTCTCTCTCTCACTCTCTCTCCTTCTTTCTTTTCTACTCCATCTCCAAGAGATTGTTGTTGGTGATTTGAGCTTTCCAGCATGCTTGCACTCCAAACATTCCAGGCCACTCGAGCACCAAGGATCTGGCCAGCTCCACACAGCTGGGAGCTATATAAGAGTGTATTGAACATCTTTAACTTGGTCTTGGGCTCTCTATGGCCTGATACAAGAAGGGGAGAGGGGGCGTTCCGCATTCCACTTTCTCTACCGGGGCAAAGTGCCATCCGGATTCCAGTAGGAATACACAGAGAGGTAGAAATTCCAGTGTGCAGATAGAGGGACGTGTCACAACACAAGGCAGGATGAGTGAAGCATGCACACAGCACACATGAGAAGAAATCTGTATGCTAAATACACACATAACATCACACAGAGACAAGTGCTGTTCATTCTTGTTGCCTGTCAGCAGCTGACCTCTGCACACACGCATATACAAACATGAGGAAAACAAACATGTATCTTTTCCCCAAAGAACATGATGTCGGTCTGTGCCGGAGCAATGCAGTTTAGAGACATGGTCATTGTACAGTGTTCTGTCTCCCTCTGTGTTTTTGGCTGCTCTCGCAGTTGTTTTTGAAAGGGGAGAGTCCGTGTGCAAAGAAAGTTGAGGCCAGGACAGCAGGCCAATAGCGAGAGAAAAGAGTGGGAGAGGGAACGGAAGGAGAAAGAAGAGAGTAGATCTTTGGGAAGACTCACAAGGGGTTGTGGGGAAAAGAATCTCGGCAGCATACAAAAAGAGAGTTTGTAAAGGGGAGTGAGAATGAGAGACAATTGTAAACTTTAGTAATGCAGTGAGTAAGTGAACTTTTTGAATAGTCTCACATAGCCGGACTTTTGACTTGCGGTAAAAGTCTGGTCCTTATTGTAGAAGGAGACCAACCATCTGACATGTACAGTGACCAGCCACAGTTTTTCTATTTATGTATTTGGCTGATATCAGAAAACAAGTGTAATATCAGATTCTGCTCATGTATCAAGTTTACTTATTAGTAAGCGCCTCAAGTAAAACGTAACTGATTTTAAATCATGTACGCCCTTCTTTTCAGGGGTAGTGCCAGCCATTTGGAACAGGCGATTTTAGGCAGTGCTTGCCATTTTTGTGAGTTATATGCATTAGACTCTCAGTGAACAGACTGTGTGGTCCGTGGACAAGGTGCCTGAAGCTGAGACTAGATATTGAGAAACTTTGCTAAAAGTCTTATACCCCTTCTCGCCTCTTTTCTATCTTTTTTTTTAACTTGGTTCGTACTCTTTGTCACTCTTTGTCTTGTCCCTGTTTGAGCAAATAGAGTGATACAGAAGCCTTTGGCCATACATGGAAGTACCGCTAATAATGCACACTTGCCAGAAAATAAATTAATAATTAAATGGATGAAGTTTATTTGTTATAATTTAAAAACTATTATAAAATGATAAAATTGTACCTCACTGCTTTGGTTGTAAAACTTTTAGTGGCATTAGCATGTTTCCTGTATACAGACACATGCAGTACATGAGTGACAGTGCTGACAGATGTGAGGACAGGTAGGTGTTATGCTGAAATTGTCCAGTGATAAGGTACACTGCCCCTCCCCCACGCCTTTCCTCACCCTGTCTCCTCCATGCCCTAGTCCAGATTCCCTCACCAGCTCCTACTCTCCGTCAGTCTGTTCATGTGTGTTTGCTTCCATCAATGAAGACTGCAGATAGGGTTGCATATTGCACAACTATTGACACACTTTTGGGGAGTATGAACTCAGTCACCCAAGACTGCTTGCCACTACAGTAATCGCCTCCTGAAATTAGATGTCTGAAGTTTTTCATCTGACAGTATTGTTTTGAATTTTGCAAAGCTTTTTTTTTCATACAATCACTGACAATTTAAAAGAATAATGTTTGAGTGCTGCATGAAGTGATTCTCTCATTTTAACAATACATTCCAAGGTCTGTTGTCTGTGTGGCAGGCATTTTGTTTTTCAAGTCATATTTTGTTGCATGCTAATTTTACATATTTACTCAGGCTGCAATTAATGTACTGCAGGTTTGGTTGCTCTGACAAAACAGTTGACAGATGTTGATTATGTGTCAAGTTTAGTTTTTCTTTTTCATATCATGGCGAACATTTGAAAGAAGAGTAGTAACATTTAAAACAAAATTGTAGAAAAATTTTGCCAATCAAAATAAAAGTAACATACAGTATCTGCAGTGGCATATCCTGGCATAGGGAGTATCTGGTTGATTATATTACGTCAATTCAAGTCAAGTCACCTTTATTTATAGTGCTTTATACAATACTGGTTGTGTCAGAGCAGCTTTAAAATGTCAAACAGGAAAATAGTTTGTCAACAATGCAAGAAGACAATAACAGAGTAATTTTTCCAGCTAAAGTCAGTTCATTGATGATTCAGTGATGTCATCATCCAGTTCCGTTCTCTTCCAATAGTGTCTGTGCAATCTGTCAAGCGTCCCCAACTAAGCAAGCCAAAGGCGACAGTGGCAAAGAACCAAAACTCCATCTGTGACAGAAATGGAGAAAAAACCTTGGGAGAAACCAGGCTCAGTCAGGGGCCCAGTTCTCCTCTGGCCTGGCGAAACCAGCATGGCGTGGTTTAATTCCAGGCTGCAACACAGGTGCAGAGGACTTGTCTGGACGTCGAGGTGATGAGGTCTTCACAGGGGATCTGTTTCTGGGGAGCATCTAGTTGTCATGGTCTCCGCTGACATTCAGGGCAGTAGAGGTCGTCTTTAGGTGCTGATCCACCATCTGATCTGGATACAGACTGGATCCGTATGGCTACAGTGATCTTCGAACAAGAATGAAAGAGACTAATATTAGCATAGATGCCATACTTACGATGTAGCGAGTATTGTACATCGGGTGTTATGGGAAGTGTTCCCGGTTCCGGTTGACCTAATTAATGCAGTCTAACAATCTTTTAACGGATTTGAATGATAGAAATATGATTGTGTGTTATATGTATGCCAAGTTAAAGAGATGGGTCTTTACTTGTTCAGTATGACAAATTGTGTGTGCAACTTCTAGGTGTAATCCAGGTGCTTTGCAAAGAGTAACTGCACAAAAGCAACATGTGAGCATAGATTTAATGCCCCCATATTTAAATGAGACCTATTGCGTGTAATAATTGTGAGTGTGTGTGTCACTGCTTACATGTTAAGGAACAGACAGACAGTTTTAAGCATTTCGACTTTTCTTTTCAAATTACGAGGCTTCTGTCGGAACTGTAGGCCACCAGTCTGATCCAGTCAGTGCAGCATATTTATCAAGTCATGTAACAGTTGCTTTTGGATCACAACACTGTGGCTACAGCAAATGTCCATGTTTCCTTGACTATTTGAGTTCACATATCTCGCATAACTTGAGCCCAAAAAGCAGTGCAAAACATTGTAACTCATTTAAAAATGTTTTCATAAGGCTTGCTTGGGTAGGTGTGGGATTCATGACATGAGTATTAAGAGGCCCTTTTAGCATGCCTATGGTACGCCTTGTGTATATTGTACTGTATGCACTGTATCTGCATGAATGTTTGTGTGTGTGAGTTAATCACTAAAAACCCACTTATCATGACATCTCTGTTTTGTGATATATTTTTTATTTTACATTTGGTGATGAGGTCACTATATAGAGACTAATATTAGCGTAGATGCCATTCTTACGATGTAGCGAGTACATCGGGTGTTATGGGAAGTGTTCCCGGTCCCAGTTGACCTAATTAATGCAGCCTAACAATGCTGTAAAGGGATAATTCACCCTAAAATGAAAATTCTGTCATCATTTACTCACCCTCAAGTTGTTCAAAACCTGTATATATTTCTTTCAGCTGTTGAACACAAAAGAAGATATTTTGAAGAATGTTGGTAACCAAACAGTTGACGGTAGCCATTGACTTCCATAGTATGCAAAAAGGTACTATGGAAGTCAATGGCTACCATCAACTGTGTGGTTACTAGCAATTTTTTAATGTCTTCTTTTAAGTTCAGCAGAAGAACGAAACTCATACAGGTTTGAAACAAGTGGATGGTGAGTAAATGATGACAGAATTTTCATTTTTGGGTGAACTATCCCTTTAACGGATTTGATTATAGAAATATGATTGTATGTTATATGTATGCCAAGTTAAAGAGATGGATCTCCCAAACAATGCTAAGTAGATTGTTCCAGAGTTTGGACGCTAAATAGGAAAAGGATCTGCTGCCCGCAGTTGATTTTGATATTCTAGGTATTATCAAATGGCCAGAGTTTTGAGATCGCAGCAGACGTGAAGGACTATAGTGCAATATGAGCTCGTTCAAGTATTGAGGAGCTAATCCATTCAGGGCTTTATAAGTAATTAGCAAGATTTTAACAGAGCAGCCATCAAGTGTTAGACAGTGTTATAGGTTATTACATGCAGAGGTTTTTGGTCCAATAATTAAAACATCAGTTTTTTCAGAATTTAACAGTAGGAAATTACTAGTCATCCAGTTTTTTTTATCAACTATGCATTCTGTTAGTTTTGCAAATTTGTAGGTTTCATCGGGCTGCAAAGAAATATAGAGCTGAGTGTCATCAGCATAACAGTGAAAGCTAACACCATGTTTCTTGAAAATATCTCCCAAGGGTAACATGAGAAATGTGAAAAGCAACGGTCCTAGTACTGAGCCTTGTGGCACTCTATACTGTACTTGTGATCGATATGATATCTTGTCATTTACTACGACAAATTGATGACGGTCAGATAAGTAAGATTTGAACCATGACAATGCAATTCCACTAATGTCAACATAATTTTGTAGTCTGCTCAAAGAATCGTGTGGTCGATAGTGTCAAATGCAGCACTAAGATCCAGTAGCACTAATAGAGAAATACAACCACGTTCGGATGATAAGAGCAGGTCATTTGTAACTCTGATGAGAGCAGTCTCAGTACTATGATAGAGTCTAATTCCTGACTGGAATCCTCAGAGATACCATTTCTCTCTAAGAAGGAACAAAGCTGAGAGGATACTGCCTCTTCTAGTATTTCTGACAGAAAAGGGAGATTTGAGATCGGTCTGTAATTAACTAATTCTTTAGGATCAAGTTGTGTTTTTTTAATGAGACGCTTAATAACAGCCAATTTGAAGGGTTTAGGGACATATCCTAAAGACATTGATGAATTAATAATATTCAGAAGAGGATCTATGACTTCTGGAAGCACCTCTTTTAGTAGCTTAGATGAAATAGGGTCTAACATATTGTACATGTAGTAGGTTTTGATGATTTGACAAGTTTATACAATTCTTCCTGTCCTATTGCAGAGAATGAGTGGAAATGTTCCTCAGGAACATCTAGTGCACTATCTGATGCGATACTGTGGCAGATCTAGCAGTTTTTAGAGCTTTTCTATAAGTAGAAGTACTTTCCCGCCATGCAATACGAAATACCTAGTTTTGTTTTCTTCCAGCTGCGCTCCATTTTCCAGGCTGCTATCTTTAAGATGCAAGTGTGCTCGTTATACCGTGGTGTCTGACTGTTTTCCTTAAAACGTAATATATTATCTCTAAAAAAACAATGGAGCAGTGTTTTGACATTGGAATCAGTGCTTTTGAACAAATTGTTGAGGGAATCATTGAATAACTCATGCATGAAGATGGCCCCTTGTTTAATTCTTGACTAATTGGATACTTTTTAAAATCAAAAATAGGTATACAGTACATGTGTCTTGCTCTTCTACAGAAGTACTTCCATGTACTTGTTGTAACCATTCATAATGTCAGTGTTGTAGTTCCAGAAATGTATTAAATTCAAAAAGCCTGTCAGCAGCAGAGCTCATCATTAGTTTTGCATAATCAATATAATCCTTTTAGTGCAGCCTATGGTTTATATGTGGTTTAGGAGCTTTGGGCTCTGATTTACCGAAATGTAAAGAGGGTAGTAATTTGCTTGTTCAGTATGACAGATTGTATGTGCAACTTCTAGGTGTAATCCAGGTGCTTTGCAAAGAGTAACTGCACAAAAGCAACATGTGAGCATAGATTTGATGCCCCCATATTTATGTAAATGAGGCCTATTGCATGTAATAATTGTGAGTGCTTACATGTTAAGGAACAGACAGACAGTTTTAAACATTTTGACTTTTCTTTTCAAATTAAGAGGCTTCCGTAGGGTCTGTAGGTCACCAGTTTGATCCAGTCAGTGCAGCATATTTATCAAGTCATGTAACAGTTGCTTTTTGACCACAACACTGTGGCTACAGCAAATGTCCATGTTTCCTTGACTATTTGAGACTAAAAGCAGTGCAAAACATTGTAACTCATTTAAAAATGTTTTCATAAGGCTTGCTTGGGTAGGTGTGGGATTCATTAAATGAGTATTAAGAGGCTCTTTTAGTATGCCTATGGTACACCTTGAGTGTATTGTACTGTATGCACTGTATCTGCATGAATGTCTGTGTGTGAGAGAGAGTTAATCACTAAAAACCCACTTATCATGACGTCTCTATTTTGTGATACAGAAGAGGATCTATGACTTCTGGAAGCACCTCTTTTAGTAGCTTAGATGAAATAGGGTCTAACATATTGTACATGTAGTAGGTTTTGATGATTTGACAAGTTTATACAATTCTTCCTGTCCTATTGCAGAGAATGAGTGGAAATGTTCCTCAGGAACATCTAGTGCACTATCTGATGCGATACTGTGGCAGATCTAGCAGTTTTTAGAGCTTTTCTATAAGTAGAAGTACTTTCCCGCCATGCAATACGAAATACCTAGTTTTGTTTTCTTCCAGCTGCGCTCCATTTTCCAGGCTGCTATCTTTAAGATGCAAGTGTGCTCGTTATACCGTGGTGTCTGACTGTTTTCCTTAAAACGTAATATATTATCTCTAAAAAAACAATGGAGCAGTGTTTTGACATTGGAATCAGTGCTTTTGAACAAATTGTTGAGGGAATCATTGAATAACTCATGCATGAAGATGGCCCCTTGTTTAATTCTTGACTAATTGGATACTTTTTAAAATCAAAAATAGGTATACAGTACATGTGTCTTGCTCTTCTACAGAAGTACTTCCATGTACTTGTTGTAACCATTCATAATGTCAGTGTTGTAGTTCCAGAAATGTATTAAATTCAAAAAGCCTGTCAGCAGCAGAGCTCATCATTAGTTTTGCATAATCAATATAATCCTTTTAGTGCAGCCTATGGTTTATATGTGGTTTAGGAGCTTTGGGCTCTGATTTACCGAAATGTAAAGAGGGTAGTAATTTGCTTGTTCAGTATGACAGATTGTATGTGCAACTTCTAGGTGTAATCCAGGTGCTTTGCAAAGAGTAACTGCACAAAAGCAACATGTGAGCATAGATTTGATGCCCCCATATTTATGTAAATGAGGCCTATTGCATGTAATAATTGTGAGTGCTTACATGTTAAGGAACAGACAGACAGTTTTAAACATTTTGACTTTTCTTTTCAAATTAAGAGGCTTCCGTAGGGTCTGTAGGTCACCAGTTTGATCCAGTCAGTGCAGCATATTTATCAAGTCATGTAACAGTTGCTTTTTGACCACAACACTGTGGCTACAGCAAATGTCCATGTTTCCTTGACTATTTGAGACTAAAAGCAGTGCAAAACATTGTAACTCATTTAAAAATGTTTTCATAAGGCTTGCTTGGGTAGGTGTGGGATTCATTAAATGAGTATTAAGAGGCTCTTTTAGTATGCCTATGGTACACCTTGAGTGTATTGTACTGTATGCACTGTATCTGCATGAATGTCTGTGTGTGAGAGAGAGTTAATCACTAAAAACCCACTTATCATGACGTCTCTATTTTGTGATATATTCTTTATTTTACATTTGGTGATGAGGTCACTATATAGTTTCTGATTTACAGAGTGCAGGAAGACACACATATGCACACAGTGTAGAATATATTAATGAAATAACTTTCACATCTTTTCCTTTTTGTACAGTAGATGCAAATGCAATCTGACCCGTTGACCTGGCAGTGCCTGAAAGCCACATTCCAAAATAGCACACCCAACATGATCTGTGATCCCATAAAAATTATATACAGTAGTAGTCATCAAACACACAAAATGAGTCATCAGGAAAACCCTGAACCGCTGGGAGTGGCTGGTGTGGCATTTTGTGCAGAACACCCACAACCCGAAACTGGCTGCTGCTGCTGTAATTCCTCCAATAATGAAGCACACAAGACAAGAAGAGTCCCTTGTACAGTGGCACACAATGCAGCTCACTGTATTGTCATCCAAGACATAACAGATTGCTTTCATATGAGGTTTTCTCTATACTGCACATACAAATGTATGATGTCATTGCATGATATAACAATAGCAAACCTAGTGGCATAAATATAATACAACACAAACTTTTCAAGACTACATTTCACAAAAATAAGTCTGTTTTAAATGATAAAACAATAGATATATTTTTAAGTCTGCCTTGACTTTAGTGTCCAAAAAGTGCTGCTGCATACTGTATTTGCAGGTACTGTGCTGGGCGGTACTAATAATAATTGTACTTCATTACTATAATTGTAATTGGGGAGTGTTCAGGAAACCTGCTTACAGTCAAACAATCATTATTTTTAATGTTTCTAGTGGCACAGAAACTGCACACTTAATTATATTTCCAAGGAGGGAAAAAATATACCTTTAATTTCATTTAGACCTTGGCTTGAAAAGTACATATTCTGCAGAAAGTCTATTCCATGTTAAATGTGCCTAAAATTACTAAAAATGACCAACAAGTCTATTCCAGGCTAAACTGACTTTAATGAGGAAGTCTCCTCTGTCATTTGAATGCATGAGTCAGTTTATAAAGCCAAACATTAATATTTAATACTACAGGTACAAGTAAACATACACTTTTTTACTTTCGCTCAAGTACATTTTTGGTTATATATTTATAAGTATAATTTGAGTAAAGCTTTTTATGCAGTACACATAACGTAATTTAATGCAGGTACAGTTTCTCTGTACTTTTTTGACCCCTGGCAAGTACACATTTGTTAACCCAATTTGTCTTGTCAGTAGAGCAGGTTTTATTGTTGAGTCTGTTAAAATTAACATGACAGGGTGTGGACTGGCATCTCGCTGTACCACTGTACCGCAGTCCTTCACAATCATTATGTGATCAGTACATTAGCATATGCCAATGTCAGTGGTACTGCTTGTTCTAGAGCTAACAATTGATCATAGTGTTTTATTTTCACAGTAAACATTATTTATTAAAAAAATAAAAGGCTGAAAAAGTTTTTAATTAAAACTCTATGCAGTTTTGCTATGTTGTGATGGTAATGACGCGTGATCGGTTACTGTTGGAGAATAAGAACCTAATGTGACAGGCACAGAAATAACACCAATATAGATTTTTCCAGTGCTTTTCAGAGATGCTGTTTTAAGTATTCAGCAGGTTGCCAGACAGTCAATTTGTTGTGTGTACATTGTGTTTGTTTCCATATTCTATTAGCTTTTGTCATTGATTGTGTTCTGTGTACACAATAGTTCTTTTTGGTAACGATGTGTATATTTCTGGAACTAATTTTATTTATTTATTCCTCTTATCCCAGTTTCAAACAGTCTATGGAAATACATTCCAAGGCTTTACATTTACCAGCTATCTCAACAACATCCCTTCCTGTTCTCTCTGAAAACCCTTTGCCCAAAACAGAGAGAGAGAAATGAGGAGTGACAGAGAAAAACGCGAGACTATGAAACAACATCACAGCAGCAAAAGGGCTTTTAAGGTTTAGTGGTTTGTTTTCAGGTTCAGCTCCCAGCAGAATAAGAGCAGTGCTGTATAACTTCCTCATTCCCCCGGCGGTGGACAGCCAGGTTCCGATTTGTCCTGTGGTGCTTCAGAGATGTTTGCTTTGGAATGTTAACATATATAATTAACTTGCTGATCAAATGTGCCTATCCTCCTGTACTCTGCAACATTTTTCTAATGTCACGTTATACTGGTTTTCCATTTGCTTACTATAAACTAGATGCGTTCTACTAGGTGTGCCACATAATTACTTCTTGTGTATTCATATTTTATGCACACCAACATGCACCTGAAAAAATCATGTGCCAAACAAAACCTGTTTTAATGTTTATTGTTGTTACAGTTTCTTAACTGCACCCCACTGACAAGATTTGCATGATATTCCAAGATGGTTGATTGTTTTGGATTAAACTAGCAGGTTCAATCCGGCACAGCCCATGCTGATGACAGTTAATCTAGTTTCCCAAGGTGAATATACTGGTTAAGCTAGTGAGGCTATTTGGGGTTGAGTTGTGCAGGATGCATTACATGATGACTTCTACTTTTCTTCACTTTGCTTTTATTTCGAATAATGGTATGAATTTAACATATTCAATCCAAAGTATTCAGAGGAAAGTTTTACCATTATATATTCCCCCATCTTATTCATTTGAAGTAATCAATGAAATATTCTTGACAAATACAGCCTGAGGTGTATCTATACATACACGTGTGATGGTCAGCATAGTCTCATCCTGATGTCTGACTGGAACTAAAACAAATGATCAGACAGCACTGAGAAATTTCATTCCATACATAACATCAGTGAGTGATGGGCTAAACGAGTAAATCATTTGGTTAATTATTTGCAAAAAAGTATATTTTAATGTCTGTTCCCTTAACGTAATCCCCTTAAACCTGTGGATAAAAACAAACTAAAATGGTTTGTCTTTGTATGACTACAGCTTTTCGGACTGCAGCTTCAAATGAACATTATTTCAGAAAAGCAGTCATTTGACTTGAGGCTAATCACACTGTTCTTTAAATTCAACTGGGTGTATAATCAACTGGTAATGATGTCACTGACATGTTATGAAGCTTAAGGAAAAAAAGAAGGGTCCACATCTCCTGAAAAGTGGACTTGATATGCCTTTCATTATCTTTTTTGTGTCCCGTGTTTTTTTTTCTTTCAAAAAACATCCCCTCTGAGTCATAACGGTCATTATAGTCTCAAATTTCAACCTATATGTACAAAATTATATTACTCAATTAATTCAAGCCGAAGTTTGGTTCTCTTGAAGGAAGCTCAGTGTTGCCCTGTGATTGAACAGCTGAGTAAAGGCTTAATGAGATTAGCCTCTTCATTTGAGTGGGTTCTGCTTAAAGATGTTCACATTTAAAACATGAGTTACATCCTGCTAAGAGGGGCAGCATGTCTGTCTCCTTTTCTACTATAAGATTTGATGTTATGGTAATAGTAAAGACATGAACCACGAGGCTGCGGTTATCAAAATCACATCTGACTCACAATGTCTTACATGTTATGGGATAAGCACATAAGGCCTGTAGTAGCTCAGAATGGTTGTAAAATCACTTATCATCTAACGTTAGACAAATCATCTAATTTCCACTGGGAAAAAAACAAAACAGATATTAACCAATTGCAGATTTAGAGCAGTGTCTGTCAGTGGCTTACTTGAAGGTATTATTAATAACCCCATCCTAATGAGGGCTGGTGAGTTAGACTTGAGTGAAGCCTAGAGCAAGGCTAAGCTCACTCCATCTTCATCAAAACAGCTTTGTCACTGAAGAATGCAGGAAAACCTCCTCAAAGCCATCTTACTCTCTCCTCTGTCATTTCTTCAAGCCTGTTGTTTGCAATAGGATGGAGGGGTGTAGTTACCGTCAAACAAACAACAGCACCACTGCATTCTCTAGTCTAGAGTATTGGGTGGAGGAGTTGTGTTTGGGAGGTGGTTTTGCCATTGGATATATCAAATGAGTGCTGGACTCCACTTTGTGTTTGTAGTTGGGCTGGGTATCGATACAGATTTCGCTATTCAATTCTGATTAATTTAGGGTACGTTTCGGTTAAAATGCTTACAAATTATAGAAATTCTTACTGCGATGGTGCTGCATATTATACAGTGTTTCAGATGTTTTTCAAAGTGCTAACTTGTCAAGAACTGGCTCACGAGAGTTGTTTGTTAATGAATCAAGACACATTGGTCACACTGTATGTCTTTTGATTCACTAAAAAGAACTGGCTCATTAGAGATGTTTGTTAATAATTGAGCCACACTGTTTGCAATGTATGTTTTTTATTTAACAAAAAGAACCGTCTCATTAGAATCATTAGTTAATTAACCAGGCCAAACTATGCCTTATGAGAGTCGTGTGTTAATGAATTAGGCTACACTGGTCGTGTTGAATGTTTTTGATTCATTAAAAAGAAACAAGGCTCGTTTGAGATCCACTTAGCTTTGCCTTAAAAGTAGAAAAGTGTAGATGACTGCAGTGAGGGGAGGAGTGAAGCAAATGCAGACGAGACAGTTCTGATTTCTCATAGCGGATCTGACATCTACAATACAAGATAAAAGGTGGATATTGCATGATTCATTCTTATATACTTTGTTGCCATTTTTAGTTTGATAAAGACACATATTTTAAATATATGACAACAATAATATCCCACACAGAGATTGCACTGTTGCACTGTTTGGGAATATCCACACAACATCAGTGCAAGTCCGCCATCACTCAGACACATGTCTAACCAGCATGCATCTCACGGTGGTCACCAGTGACCGGTTCTGCGTAGATTTTGCTAATCTCAAACGAGTCTACAGTTAATGAGTCGTTTGTTGATTAATTGGGCCACACTGGTCATGCTTTATGTTTTGGGCAGCTATTTCGCAGTGATTTTATTGCATCGCATTCAATACAGGCTGTAAACTCATATTCACAATTTATTGGCACCAGCAATTCAGGAAACTCTCACTTTGTGAAAATATTAATTTTGTTACTAGTAAAAGTAATTCTTGGAATTTTTGAAGTGTTCAGATGAAGTCAATATTGTTTCCCAGTTCTAGTTTATTGTAGGTGCACTTGTGTGTGATGACCAGGCTCTCGGGAACCTGTTTCTTTTCAGTGGGAAGACTGATATGAGAACATATTTGAGGAGATGGGAATATGTTTCAGGATAGTGGACAAGTGCAAGGTTTCTGAAATGAACACAATATACACTAAATATATAACTGAATTATTAAAATATGAATATTACACTCCAGATGCTTTGCAGATTAACACTCTATTAACTACTATACCACAACACGCTCATGCTACAGGCAGATGTCAACATTAATGCTATAACGCTATAATATAAATATCACCACTGTATGAGAATACATTTTATACATGCTTTGGATGAAAGTTGACACCTAGTGTGCTGTACATAAATCAGAACAATAAGTAGGTCACATGTTGCACACTGACAGCTGGCCTGATCTCACAGTGTCAACATACTTGGAGAGTTTGAAATTGTGCATTGATAAGACAGTGTGGCCTGTCCCAGTGTTGTGGAGATATTCTCCCCTCTGTGCACACCTCCATCATACCCCTGTCCTCTGCCTGTCTTTTGCCCCGCTTTTAATGAGTCAAGATTCCAATAGTTTTTTTGACATGATAAACAAAAGCGGACATTCCCAAATAATTAATAAACAGTCCACATACATACGCAAACATATATACATACACATCACCAGAGAGAAGTCTGATGTTTTCTCCAGAAAGTCATGACAAGTTATGACATTTTGATTAAACATTTTTTTATTGAAACATATGCACAGATGAATTGTTCACAATAAGATCTATAATATGCATTTAGAAAATAGATTTGCATGCTGACTTTAATTTTAGTGCCATATTAACATGTCACAGCATTCACACTGTGTGAATCAGCAGTGAAAGTGAAGTTTTTATATTTTTTAAATATTAAAACTTTAAATATCTAATAAAGTTTTTAAAAATTCTGCATAATTTGGTGTAGGATTTACGTTGAAGCAATTTTCTCTCAGGAACTGGTTGTCACATTTCAGGCAGATGAAGATGAAGATGACAACAAAAAGGTTATTTATTTAGTTAATAGGAAACAGGAAAGTGATGAGAAATAAACTAAAAGTCCATGACAATGAAACTAAAAGAACATAACTGTTACACTAATGCATTGAATTAAACATGCTATTTTGAATTAGAAAGAATAAAATAGTATTCTCATGTTAAACATACTCCAATCTTTGTTTTATTTACAACTAACCCTAAAATACAATGCAATGAACTGCAAAATTCAAAATACAGGCGAAACATCTATATAAGAAAAATAATTACAGAAAATGCCTTTATATTAATACAGTATATTGTACCCTATTTTAATGGATTTTATTTTATAGTGTTTAGCACTATTTAAATTAATTGCCATATACTGTATCTAAGTGTTCTTTCTTTTTTCCCCCTTTCATTCTACACTCATTCCCTTTTTCTTTAGTTTTAACTGCATTGCTTTTCTGAACCTTATCTTTGTTTAGATGTTTTGCAAACAACCCCACAAGCCTCTCACATGGGCAACACCATGCCACTGTTTGTGGACTGATACCAGGAAACCTCCCCCTGTTCTCAGAATGTCAATCTCATCTTTTTCTCCACATTATGCGCCTTAGGACTTGTTTAGAGACTTTGTGTCCATGGCGCTAAATCTTATCCCTTCTTTAACAAAAGCTAGTGTGCAGCATACAGCCCCTGGTTCCCACTCACGATGACAGTTTGTCCGTTGGTATCGCTGTACTGATGTAGTACTGTCCTATGACATCCTGTTCAGGCCATTTTGTGGATCAACTTCATTGCATTTATGCTCCTTAAAAAGATTCTCCATTGTATAACAGGTTTGACCCACTTTGCCTAGTCTGAAGCTGAATATGTTTGCAGTAGAAAGTGTTCATCCTGTTATGATAGCTGAACATACATTGGGAGCATGTTTATGCCAAGTGAGAGTATGTGTAAGTTTGTTTAAAAGAGAATGGAAAGGGTCAATTAAAAACATATTTTAATGTGCGTGTATGTCTAAATGTGTGTACGCTCATGACCTGCACTCACATCCACAAGCCTCAATAACAAACATAGCTCAGCTCGGCAGGAGACACTTCATAATGTTTCCCAGGCTCACCCTTTATCCACCCAGTCTAATTTATGTTTCTGCTCTCCATTTCCTTCGCTTTGCACTGTCATAATGTCAGTATAAGAAGCCTGACTGTAAATTACAGGCTCAGACACTTTCACTAACCTCACCTTATACATCATTCCATTTAAACCCTTTCATAGACAAATCCCTCAATGCCCACATGTTCATTGCTCTGAGTTGCACGTCTCACTCGACTTTCCATCTCTCACTCTCAGTCCGGGAGCTCCAGAGGGGCCACAGGGGCATCATTTTCTCAGGGCCCACTGCTGCACTGGCGCTGGCATGCCTGCTAGAGTCCAGCTGGGTCTGAGGTGGATGGCAGAAAGGGCTGCATTGACTGAAGTGTGGGAACAGGCTCTGTATGTGCTTCACTAAAATCTGTGACTGACATCGCTGCCAGGCTTTGTGCAATAACATCATGGTCAGTCCCCATCCGTCTGGATGTTTGAGAAAAGAGAGTTTTTTAAAGTGCTCATTGTTTCAGTGAATATAGTCCAAATTTGAATACTATAAAAACGGGAACACCATGCTGTTGGGTGATCTTTTTTCTCTTTCTCTGCACTTTCTAAAGGTCTGTGTTGTGATTTATACCAGTAGAAATCACTAGAGGTCAGTATTCATTACTTGCTGTGTCTATTTTAGCAAATAACAGGGGCAAATATATCAATGATATATAATGCCACTATATACCATAAAATAATAATACGTTTATTTTTTTAAGACTCCCGCTACAATAATGAATGTTATTAATGAATACATTTAAAAAAAGACATAAGCTAAGCTTGTTATGTGTAACCTTTTTTATTAACATAAACTGATTAACATAATGATGCAAAAACATTACATTGGTAAATATATCTGAAGATTAATCAAATATCAAACAAACCCACAGAATTTGCCAATACAAATGTTTTAGATCCTATAGCAATTGCTGAGAGCCATTAAATGTTTTAAATGGCATTAAAACGTCTTAATATTGTTTGCCGAGGCTGAACGCTGGATGCAGAAAAAAAAATCACAGTATGAGCTCAAAGATGCATGTATAGTAAACTAAACATATTTTTTTTCTCCAGTGTAAGAAATGTTACACATAATATCTTGCACTTATATTTTTATATTTTTACTGAAAACTACTGGCAATTTTTGAATTTCATAAAACACCGTTTTGTACGTTTTTTAAGCCTTTGGTTTTACGGGGACACAGGAAGTGTCCTTATAATCCATGTTTACGTTGTAGTACCCATGTCATTGTACACATTTGTGTCCTCATAAACCATATATACCAGTACACACACACATACTATGTAGCCCAGTAGTTTATGCTTATGCTTATACATCTGCTTGCCTGTGCAAGGTATGCATAATCAATGAGGTGTATACTGAATTTGGACTTTAAATATCACCGTCTTACTACATTACTACTTATTGCAAACCTCGTAAAAATAATCAGTAGCCCCTCACTGCAGAACAAAGATCCAGGGGGCCGGTAGGTTTAGGGGTGGAGATGGGTGGGTTTGGGGAGCAGGGGGTGGAGATGGGTGGGTTTAGGTATATGTAAGGTGGGAGGAGTTGGATCTGGATCCAACCACGCCCCCTGGATCTTGTGTTCTGCAGTAAGGACCATCTCAAAATAATTGAGATGTCAGCGGATGAAAGCCTTGTTTTGCCCTCCATGTGGGCGTTCCTGTAAGGGTGTTTACGAAAACTATGAATTTTAAAAAGAAGTGTACAATGAAACACTGCAGTGTTCCGGTCTGTCATAGTGACTCGCGAATGTACAATATGTGACTGAAACCTGAAGTTACGCGTGCTATCATGATAAAATAATAATCAGTGTCTATTGAATATCTGGACCAGTGATTCGATGCCTGACACTCGTTTTTCAAACACAACTACGTGCGTTCTGCCGTAGAAAACGTCTCGTAACCGCTGCGCCTGTCAGGGCGTGTTTGAGTCTAAACAAATGACTGGTAGACTGTGGGTTAACGGGCCGAGGCGAGCTTTCCAGACGGGGCGGGGCCATTGGCTGCGATGGATTTGATTGGCTGCCGGTCACAGTTACATGGAATCGGAGTGAGTTCAGTTTACGTGACGTACGAGTGGGGGCGGGTCACTGGCTAAATCAGCTGTAGAAACAATAACACACCAACGAACGCCCCAAAATGAGAGCTTACCTATAAATGTCAGTAATTTCAGGAGAAAGAGGTATCGTTGAAAGAGCGAGGGATAGATGTAGCACACTTATTGGTTGAGGTTCTTCACTGCATTCTGCAAACTTGTTTCAGGGGATCTCTTTCAGCTCAGCAGAGAGGGCGAGTGTGAAGATGTTGCCTTTGTGTCAGCCGTGACACGCCAGCGAGTTGAACACAAAACAGTCGCGAGTTTTCAAGAGACGTCTCAGTCATTTAACGGTTTTATTTGATCTCCTGCACCCGGTTTAACGGGAGCCAGGAGGGAACCACGCGCGGACTGGCATGTGGGTCAATTCTGGAAGCGTCGGAAGGTAGGGTGGAGAAATTGCACTTTGTTTCACCACGCGACAATCATGCAACATTTATCTGCGGATTCCCAATTACTGTTGCATTTTAAAACTCAACACATCATAAACGTCTAGTAAAAACACAGTCACACACAACCACCGCCCATCCTAAACGCTCGATGCTGGAAACGTATGGCAAGCCGATCTGACATGAATTCACTCAAATATTTAATTAGATGCTAGTACTCATTCATTCATACTAATACTGATTAGTGTCTGTTCAGTTAGTCACCACTCATGCATTTCAATGTAAGCCTTTTCTACTAGTCACTATCTCAATACTTACTAGTTAGTTTTTTTTTCTATGTACTCACCTTGTTTATTACACAGTAATATCTATCTCAATTTTTTTGTAATTAACATTTTGCATTTTACTAATTTACCATTGCTGTTTTAGAATGGATAGAATATCAGAACTGATGTAGTTAAGTTAAAACACTTCATATAAGATTTTGAGTGTTGCTAGCAGCAATTAGAATACATCCTTATGTCCAGTAAATTCACGCTGAAGTCGGGCTCACACTACAGGAGTTTTAGGCTGCTTTATTCCTGATTTCCCCGTCCTGAAAATCGGAGAAAAAATCTTGTTGAGGGCCTCGGACGATTCCGATGTTTGGCGCGGATTATCTGGTAATGTGAGGCGCTTACAGATCAAATCTTGCACCTCCTGATCTGCTCGCACACAAATCAGGGCCGCCACGATCATATCAAACATGTATGATATTTAGGATTTTAAATCGGGAAGATCACGGCTACAGGGGCGCAGATGTGATTTTTTTAACTGGGGGGACCAAGCTGTCAGCAGTAGGGATGTAACGATTCACTCAACTCACGATTCGATTCGATTCACGATTTTGATTTCACGGTTCGATTCGATTCACGATTTTTTTAAACAAAATTAGATTTAAGACAAATTATAAATTAAATGTGTCCTTTTATTATTGCTTGGACAAAATACTGTACGTTTCTTTGTGAAATTGAAATATAACACTATAATAATATACTAGTATAGCACTTGTAAATTATTGCTCTTTTGTTGGTTTTGATTGCTTCTATTGTCCTCATTTGTTAGTCGCTTTGGATAAAAGCATTTGCTAAATAACACAATTTAAATATAATGTAAATGTAAATAACAAAACTAAATTGAAATTTTAAAACATTGCGTTAGCAGCGCAAAAGGTCATGGGTTCGATTCCCAGGGAACACACATACTGGTAAAAAATTTATAGCCTGAATGCACTGTAAGTCGCTTTGGATAAAAGTGTCTGCTAAATGCATAAATTATTATTAAATTATTAATTATTAAAACAAGCCCCAAATCAAATAAATAAGTAACACAAATAAAATAAATCTCTTCATATAAACAAACTAAGGCTTTGTCTGTGCTCTTTCCATTTAAAATTAGAGGCAACCACTGCATTTTAATCATGATCCAAACAAAGATGCTGCATACATGCAACATGAGCAGTTTTTAATCTAAATTACATTGTATAATTTC
>NW_015505654.1:635563-649340 GCF_001515645.1 Sinocyclocheilus grahami
ACAAAATGAGATTTAAGACAAATTATAAATTAAATGTGTCCTTTTATTATTGCTTGGACAAAATGCTGCACATTTTTTTGTGAAATTGAAATATAACACTATAATAATATACTAGTATAGCACTTGTAAATTATTGCTCTTTTGTTGGTTTTGATTGCTTCTATTGTCCTCATTTGTTAGTCGCTTTGGATAAAAGCATTTGCTAAATAACACAATTTAAATATAATGTAAATGTAAATAACAAAACTAAATTGAAATTTTAAAACATTGCGTTAGCAGCGCAAAAGGTCATGGGTTCGATTCCCAGGGAACACACATACTGGTAAAAAATTTATAGCCTGAATGCACTGTAAGTCGCTTTGGATAAAAGTGTCTGCTAAATGCATAAATTATTATTAAATTATTAATTATTAAAACAAGCCCCAAATCAAATAAATAAGTAACACAAATAAAATAAATCTCTTCATATAAACAAACTAAGGCTTTGTCTGTGCTCTTTCCATTTAAAATTAGAGGCAACCACTGCATTTTAATCATGATCCAAACAAAGATGCTGCGTATGCAGCATGAGCAGTTTTTAATCTAAATTAGATTGTATAACTTCGAAATTTGAAGCAAAAACAGAATGGTTTGACTTCAGTTTTGTGAAACTATGCATAAAAAATATCTGCATGAAACAGAAACAGCAGACGAGCTGAATGAGATGCAGATTCACTCTCTGCCAGCAGGTGGCGCTTAAAGCATTTCCTTGCTTTCCGCTGTATACAAAGCAGCGCTGCACTTATGAACTTAAATATGCATTATACAGAGGCAAGAGGAAAAGACAAAATACCATCGTAAGGCAGTAAGTTCCCTTCAGACATACATTCATATAAAATCCTACCCCTAATTGAATCGTGATTTGTTTAGCATCTCAACCGATTTGAATCGTCACATATTTAAATCGATTTTCAACCGGCTTGCGGTTAATCGTTACATCCCTATTCAGCAGTCCAATTTTTTCAGTCCAGAAAAATCACCAGCTCTTTCATAGACCATAGTATATGATCACTACGGTTACCGCTACAGGCACAAGTAAGGCAGCTACCAGCTCCTCATAGGACCCCAGGGTCAGGAGTCGTAGCACATACACACACACGAAAGTAAACGTTGGTGGGAGCACCATCGTCATGTGTGTTTATTGACAACAGAACAGCGTGTAGTGAGAACGTGGGTACAAAGTAAAGGTGACCGGTAGATTATTATTGTGCGTCTGCCCCGAACCGATCCTGAAGCAGTGGCGGCAATAAGTAAAGGTGCACTAATCGATTTTTGCCAAACGATGTTGATATTTGAAAGCACCAAAATAAACACGCCCATACCCCAACAGGACCTCGCCCCTATTTTGAAATCTCCGCCCCACACCTACGTACGCAACCATGACAACGACGATCATGGAAACAAGTGAAGATGACACACAAGCATATTCAAACAAAAGCCAACATTGATAAGTTGTGTGAAACAAGGCAAAGTCAACGTTACTCACCTATCAAAAAGAAACAGCACAACCTTGGCATCCGATTCGAGCCCTTCCCGCTCCTTGAGTTTCTCTCCACTGCTGGAAAGCTGCTCCAATATTTACGCGGGTCCTACCTCTTGCCTGATCATAAGCCTTCTTTTTAATATTTTGTTTCTCTGATATTTTCCTTTTTTTTTAATCTGCCATCTCTCTCTATCTATAGTCGATCTGCTAATATCCGTCCTGTGCACTCAAATTGAGCGCTCTCTTCTCTCTATCAGTACAAGACACGCCCCCTTACTGCTAATTGGCTACAAGTGTGTTTTGGGACTCGGTCAGACACTGCAGTCAAAAGCGTTTTTCAAAAATCTCTTAGTGCACGTTTGGAGCGGCGGGCCGGGCCGGGCTGACACTACTTAGGCTAATGTACATAGCGGAAACCCTGATTAATCCTGTTTACCGATGTCGCCTTTCATAGAGACAGTGAGGGGGACGGATCAGGTCACTATGAATCTGGGGGGATCATGTCCCCCCGTCTCTAGTGCCATCTGTGCGCCTGCACGGCTATGATTACATCAGTACTTTCACAATAGCCAATGCACGACTGCAAAACAAGCTGCTGTAGGGTCCGTTGGATAGTGGAGATGAAGGAAACTGCTTGTGGAAGTTTTGCAATAACGCGACTGTCTGTATAATATGTCAAAAAGGTACCACAACCATAAAGACAAAGGGAAGCGCAGGGGTGAAATCGCTTCAGTTTTGTACCGGGAGAATGTTAGAAAGCTGTTAACACGCTAGCTAATGTAAACTAGATGAAAATTTGCTAAGATTCTCCTTATGTTTGTGCTGCAACCAAATTTCATAATCAGTTAGGATTTTAAAACTCCTGTAATCTGAGCCCGGCTTTAGTTGTCTTCAGTTAATATAGTTAGACTGAACTGCTGGAATACATACTTGCACCTAATGAGTACTATCAAAGCTGGAATAAGTAACGCAGTAGATGATATCTGAACCACAGACTCCTATCCATCTCATTTTTCAATGCGTAAGCAAGCTTTTTCGTATAAATGTGAGACTTCCGACTCTTTACCCGCTACAGATAAATAATTAGAAGAATAACAGTGGAGTAAAACTAAATTAGTAAAACTATTTGCTCTACAAACCAGTGTGCTTAGGATTACTATAATGTATAAAATAGTATGATTACAAATACCAGCTGCATAACAGACTGTTTTGTTTGGCTAAAGTAGCTGTAAGCGATTGCACATTAAAAATGGCAGCACCCACTCTTACATTAAAAATAAGGTGGATATGATTAATTTACAAAAATAACTCACAAAGTAATATAGAATATATACTTGCTACTGTTGGGATGATTATTATTATATAATGAATAAGAACTAGTATATAATGAATAGTTTCTAATAAAATTGAAAAACATTCTAGTCACTAGTGGATTAAGTACTAATAACATAACAATAGATACTGGTTAGTCTTAAGGAATAAATGATAAAATGGCTTGCCATACACTCTAAAAAATATTGTTTGGACACAACAAAAATAATTTACGCAACAGTTTGCATCAATTTTTTTGACTTAAGGCAACTTCTTCTGAAATTAACTAATACACTATAGTGTGCTATATATACTTAGAAAATTGTGTTAAAACTAACAATTATTAAGTTGAATACTCATAAAAATTAAGTTGTTCTCACATTGTTTTAAATTTGATTCAATCATGGACATTGGTTACAAAAACTACTCAAATATAATTTTTTGATGTAACGACACTTAATGCTGCCAGGAAACCAATCTTTTAGCATTTTCAACTTAATGCCTTCTGATTAAAACAACATGTCAGACAGTATCTAGTGAGTCTGGTCTCAACCTAAGCAAACGCTCTACTCTTCAGCACAATGGTAATCTCATAAAAACCACCAACATAACAGAAACACTTTTAAATACTAATATAACCGAACACTGAACATTATTAAATCTTCTCCTGTTCTGATCTTGAATAGAAATGCATAAAATATGAGTTTATTTCTACATTACCGCTCATTATTCAGTCACATGCAAAGCATGCTGGGAACCTGAAACGTGAACTTGAAAGAATGAAGTTATGGACCTAATTACATTGAGTTAGTACAACTTAAATAATGTTTTAAACAAACTAACACAGATATTAAGTTGAAGTTACACACAGTATTACGTTGATGTAATTATCAACATTAAGATATCAGGACAACTCATTAAAAAATGTATACAACTTAAAATGTTTAATTAAATCAATAAATTAGAATTTTTAACTTGCACTAATGCATTAAATTAAGTAGTGGCAACAGATCCACTGAATTATTTTTTAGAGTGTAGGAAGTGTGTCTTTGTATCACGTCGCAGCTGCTGAAACTCACCACCTCTTCGTTTTGGCCAGTTCCTTGCTATGAATCTTCTCAGTCTTCATAGTACTGTGTTTTATTTGTGTATGTATTCAGTTCCCACTGCACAATCTGATTCAGTGTCGAGCATGGGCTTGGCTCACCTTTTCTTGCATCTGTCTCTCTCTGTTTTATATGAACTCACATTTCATTTGCTGGCAGTCTGTTTCATCTTAAAGCGAGAAATCCTCTTACTGAGAGAATTCACTACTGGTTTATGTTTCTCAATGAAGCACATTCTGAATGGGTGCTGAATTAGGGCTTCTTAAAAGTATGAATAGGGGTTTGTCAATGGAAGGTATTTTACACAATGCCTTTAAACCTGATCTAATTGCAGGAAATATCTTGAGCGTTTGAATTCTCTGAAATTCCACCATAATGCATGTTTTTTTTGTTGTTGTTTCTTTGTAGGCATGAGCCACGTTCTCCTGTTAATGCTATTGTGAGATCTTACTGACTCTTTATCCATTATAATCCAGGGACAAAGTGAAGTGTTTTAATCTTTTGCTGATTCAGCAATCATTATTTTATGATGTGACTGTTATATTGTTCAAAAATTACTTGTCAGCAATCAACTGCTGCTACACACTCATTACTGCAGTGAACATCCTGCTCTGTCATGCTGTTCAGTACTTGATAACACAATTGTGGTGTGCTTTCTCTTTTGCTGTGACTCACATTTTATATTACAACTTGTAGCAAGCTTTTTTGGTATGCTCACCTTATCTGACAATATTTGATCAGAGTGACATGTTTTGATAATCATAAGACAAATTTAAATGCTATGCAATCATCCATGGCAAAAGTGATATCAGATAAGCCACCACTATCAGCACTGTTTCAATACATTCACTTCAGCTGGCCCATTGTGAGCTGAAGCCTTTGCTTTTTTCCGTGGCTGACTTTAATGAGTCTCTCATTGCTGAGTTTGCTCTCAAGGGTAAAGGTACGGTTGTATTTATAGTGCACATGACAGCTTAGGTCCATAGGACTCATGACGCTGTAGTCCATGTGGGCCACTGTGCTAAATATTTAAACTCTTTCTTAAGATTTAATTTGTGGGACACTTTGTTATTAATCATCTTGACTTGAGCACATCTCACTGTGTAATTGTAGTAAATTGTTATTCTTGCTGACATGAACTCATATGCGTATAGCATAAACAGCATGAGTGTGAGAAGGCTGCAGTTGCAAATCGATCACTTCAAGGATCATGGGAAAATGTTTGAACACTTATGGATATTTAGGTTGCACCTATATAACAAAATATTAGATGACTAAATATCAAACCAAATGGCATGTGCAAAAAAAAAAAAAAGATGCACTCAAGTGGAGTTGGAAATATCACATTGCTGAAAGTGGCATTTCCATTTGACACATAGCAGAAACACTGATCTGTAATATAAATAATATCTAGAATCTACTTTGAATATAGGAATCAGTGAGCAAAAAGCAAGCCTGTAGTGAATTATAATGAAAGATTATGCAAGTTATTTTTAATTTTACATGCTGTTATCCATCATTTTAAAGGTTGTGATGTACACAACAGCTGACAGACGACAAGTGTAAAAGTAAGATTTTCGCAGTTTGTTTTATGTAACACAAACATTTAGTTTTGATACCACATATACAGAAATTAATAATTTTCATAATTTTGAATTTAGTTAGTTTTTTTGGGTTTAGTGTTAATAATATAAATCTTTTATTTTTTAAAGCAATTTCTGTTGTGTTTCTGAATTGAATGGGTGACATGTCATAATAACGAATGCCTGACTCAAAGATACAATTTCAGGTGCACTTTATCATAGGGCTGCACGATATTGGAAAAAACTTGCATTGCGATATTTTGTTTTTTTGCGATATATATTGCGATATTAAAAAAAAATCACCAGATGACTTGAATAGCTCTATATGAAATTTTTATTTTATTTTGTAGGTGAGTAAATCTGCATAGAAAATAACAAACAAATTACAAGCATAGATAAATATAATAGAACAAAGATACAATCAAATGTAAAATAACACTGCATAGTCTTCACTGTATAAATTAAATCTAATAAGTCTGTGTTAAAGCTACAATAGTGATTTTTCTCTGTGTTTTGTTGTTTGATTAACATTCATGACACAGAAAGCAACAGGAACATAAACAGCTGTGAACCAATATACTGTTACACATCCGTTTTCTTTCTCAATTGTTTACCTTCTACTAAGCCATAAGCAACTTTGTTTACTTGACGATACATGCATTTTGGCATAATTTTGCAAGTAACTGTCATTGTAGGCACAAATAGACGAAGTGAATGGAATTCGGTGTTCATGTGCATCTGCTTGGCTCTGTGTGTGAGCACAGAAAACAGCGCATGTTCATAATTGAGCTCTATTTTGCGCCTTCTTGCGTTCAAATGGTTTAAAATCGCTTAACTATTTTTACCGCCAGGACCTAAAACACATGAAAATGATGAGCCTTGATTTTTTTGATGAGCCTTGATGAACTTTGCAAGTAATCCAAGAATCACCTGTGTTTCGAACCCTGGTCCATACAGATTAACAATCACTATACTCAACATCGAACACCCTGCGATGTGACTATCGCAGATGTGCACATTGCGATATCAATGCTGAAACAATATATATCGTGCAGCCCTACTTTATAATTTGAAACCTAACAAACTTGTTTTTGTCTGTTTTGCTGTAAAAAATGTGTATATGTGCAATATTTCTTTAAAATAGTTTCTGCCTGGTTAGTTGTTTTGTTATAAAATGCAAAGACATTCGTACAATAAATGTGACTTAAGCATCCAGACTTTTTGCGACCACTGCATGTGAAAACGCCCTTTATGTGTTTCACTGAAACTGCTATCGGACATGCTGGCACAGTAGATCTCCCAGTGTTTCAGTGGTTAATTCCCCTGTTACTCCCCAGTGACTGATGGCATTAAGGAGAAAGATCTAACTCATTCTCTGATCTGGAGGACTCAGCACTCTGAACAACTTTGCTGGCTAGCTATAAAATGTGATCGATCCATTAAGAGACACAGACTCTTTGAAGTTCAAGACACTCCCAAGGTGCTACGCTGCGGTGGTGCATTGGTTAGCTCAGTGTTTGCTAGAGGACAGTATTTTGGAGTGGTTGGGTATTTGGAAACACTGTGTCAAATCTGGTGCGCAGCAAAATGCTGCTCTACTTTAACCTGTTTACTGGCAGGCAGGAGAACACCACGTTACATAAGTCATCTACACTCATGGCAGAGCCTGTCTTTACTTTACACGTCACCTCTTTAAATGCTAATAAATTTGCCTTTATAAACATTCATGCGGACATGCTCAGGGCGAAAAACCTGGCATGAAGCATTAGCGGAAACTGCAGAAATTAGGTTACTATGACAGGCAGGGGTTAACACCCAGTGTATGCGTTTATATGGTTAGGGTTGATTTAGTTTGTATATTTTGATTTTTTTTTTAAGGGTAGAGCTTTGCAGGTGCTCTCTAAGAGCAAGGGTTAGTTGTGGATTCTGGTTATGTTACGGCAGAGAGAGCAGCTTTTGCCACTGGAGCTGTTATGTAACACACACAGACACACATGCAGTGCAGGAGGGGTGAGCAAGCCTCCACTGCCCCGCTGTTTAGAAAGACAGATGTACAGAGAGGGAAATGATGGTCAAACTTACTGAAGAATAGTCTTGGTTGAGATTTATCTAATGAGGAGATCCTCAAAATATTTCGTTTGAATCCATACTTCAATTTTAGTGGTTGCCATAAGAAATATGTGGAGAAAAAAAGCTTGAGTGCGCTATACAAAGTTATTATAGCCTAACAAAACAGTTTATTGTTCATTGCCATATTTGCTTGTGGGGTGTAGTTGGTCCACTTGCTGTGACATTCTTCTCTCTATATACCTACCTACATATCCAGATACACACACACTGAGGCTGGCAGGACTGAATACAAGCAGACGAACTGTTGTGTGGGCCGTACAGTGTTTGTGAATGGAGTGGGCGTCTGCCACGCGTCTCATCTCTCTCTTTCTTTCTTTCTCGCTCATTCTCAGACCTCACCTCCCACTGTTTCTATCACTGCCTGTCACTAAAACAAGCGTTAGTGTGGCACACTGCTCGTCTCATTCCCCATGACAAAACACTGACTCACTCAACTGACTCTGCTAAAAGCTTCATGAGACAACATGTCTCTGGTATCATTGCTTTTATCATACACATTTGTTTGTGTAAATTATAACAGAATTTTCTTTTTTTCAGTGAACTATCCATTGAATTTTATTTCCCCCATGTATAGGAATTTATAATATAGCTTTTTTAAAGGGGTCATTGGATGCTACATGCACTTTTCAGTGTTTCCCCTAGGTTTACGGCTTTTGGGTAAATATTACGTTTAGGGCCCTATGAAATGTTTTATTTGTCCAACCTTATGTTTTATTGTAACCAAATTCTGTTTTAGCATGTCTAATTTGAAAGCATAAATTTAATCTTACAATAGCCTTATGATTTTTTTTTGCTCAGAAATTCTATGTTGTGTAAGTAATAAATTAAACAAATTACATTTTTTGGAAAATAAAGGTAATTTAATATTACAATTAAAACATTGAAGAAATACTGAATGCTTATTCCTTAAAAATAAGGTTTTAATAATTTTAGTAGTAGTAGTAGCAGTCTGTTACGTACATTCTACTCAAAAATAGTAATCTATTTCTGCCAATGCCCTCAAGTTAAACCGAACTTTTATTTTGACGGGTTGCCATGAATACCTTTACATTTCTGTGTGTGTATGACATGATGATAGTTTTACTCAAATGAAACGGTCAAATGCTCATGAAGTGAATCTCAGAGCAGTTCTGGAGATGTTGTTCGTGTATTTATGTCCTCATTAGTGAGACGGCAGAGGTTACTATCACTGGAAGCGTCACGAGCGTTTCAGTACGAGTACTACACAAAACCACGCGTCTGCGTCATTCATTAACACAGAAACACGCAGAATTCATATTTAAATATGAATCGTTTTGCGGCTTAATATTTACAAATACTAGTGGGAGTGTGCTCACTTGTGTGTGTGTGCATCGGGCGGAACTCCGCTGTGTGTGATACAGAGAGCGCGACCATAACGTAGAGACTGAAATGACATGCCGTCGTGTAAATAAGATATAACATAAGGCTATTTAGTTTGCTTAATGAAAGAACAAGGTATAGACATATTCTGTAAGAAAGGTAACTTTAAATTACTTCTGTTGTGATCTGGCGCTATAGAGAAAATATAATTATATAAAATTAACTTGCCCTTCAAGGGGGGCGGGGGGGTGCCGCTAAAATAATGGCAGGGGAAACACTGCTTTTACAAGTTGTTTGAACTGAAATGTGTGTTGGCAGTGTGTGTACACCACCACCCTATAATGAAAAAAATCCACCCAGTGTTTTTATTTTTAATCTACTAACATTTTTACCCATTTCTCAAATCGAGCCAATCTCAGTTGCCTGTCTGTGTGACGTCACAAAAACAAGCCCCTCCCACGATAGTTTGATTGACAGTAGCGTTTCAGCACAGACTGGACTGGTGTCTTACCTTAGCCCCGCAACATAAGGCTATTTAGTTTGCTTAATGAAAGAACAAGGTATAGACATATTCTGTAAGAAAGGTAACTTTAAATTACTTCTGTTGTGATCTGGCGCTATAGAGAAAATATAATTATATAAAATTAACTTGCCCTTCAAGGGGGGCGGGGGGGTGCCGCTAAAATAATGGCAGGGGAAACACTGCTTTTACAAGTTGTTTGAACTGAAATGTGTGTTGGCAGTGTGTGTACACCACCACCCTATAATGAAAAAAATCCACCCAGTGTTTTTATTTTTAATCTACTAACATTTTTACCCATTTCTCAAATCGAGCCAATCTCAGTTGCCTGTCTGTGTGACGTCACAAAAACAAGCCCCTCCCACGATAGTTTGATTGACAGTATCGTTTCATCACTGGTGTCTTACCTCAGACCGGCCCTGAGTGAGCTGTCATCAGTCCGCCATTGTTTCACCGCCGGAGCAGATGTAGGCAAGAATGACTCCTAATTGATTGAGGTGTTCTGTTGTTGGATGTAATAGTGAACATAGCAGTCGTCATTTACTCCCGACATCTGAGCCACTGAACTCGCAGTGGATTACTTTTGTTTTTGAAGGAATGCACCACCGATCTACGTAAATGTGTCTATGTTTGCGCAAATCATTCGTGATCCAGCTTCACCTACAGAAGAAGTGAGTATAAGGTTTTTTAATGAATCTTTGCAAATCACCTTTACTAATAATGTGCTGATTAGCAAGTTTCACGATGAATGCGGCTAAAGTAAACAGTTCCTCAGAGAGCAGGGGCGGGGTCAGCATAGCTCATTAACATTTAAAGGAAAATGCTACAAAACAGCTTGCTCTGAAAAGAGCTGTTTTTGACAGGGTAAAAAAGGTCTCCAGTACTCTACCATTGAGAAATTTTAACCAAACTATATTACAGAGCAGATGTAGGCAAGAATGACTCCTAATTGATTGAGGTGTTCTGTTGTTGGATGTAATAGTGAACATAGCAGTCGTCATTTACTCCCGACATCTGAGCCACTGAACTCGCAGTGGATTACTTTTGTTTTTGAAGGAATGCACCACCGATCTACGTAAATGTGTCTATGTTTGCGCAAATCATTCGTGATCCAGCTTCACCTACAGAAGAAGTGAGTATAAGGTTTTTTAATGAATCTTTGCAAATCACCTTTACTAATAATGTGCTGATTAGCAAGTTTCACGATGAATGCGGCTAAAGTAAACAGTTCCTCAGAGAGCAGGGGCGGGGTCAGCATAGCTCATTAACATTTAAAGGAAAATGCTACAAAACAGCTTGCTCTGAAAAGAGCTGTTTTTGACAGGGTAAAAAAGGTCTCCAGTACTCTACCATTGAGAAATTTTAACCAAACTATATTACAGACTTTTCATTAAGACCCTAAAGAATCATATCAACTTGTGGAAAATGGGCATCGAATGATTCCATTAAACATATTCAAATAGAGCTTAATAGTGGAAATATTTTGGTTGATTCCTTAAAGTGCACAAGCCTGCGCTCTCACCTTTGTACCCACTACCCTACATTTTGCACGGTGAGAAAACATTCTCAAGTCTGTTTGTTTGAAAATTAGGTTATGGTCTCCCAGCTAATTTGTTTTTAATATTTTTAGCATTTTTAATATGCAGTCATAACAATCTTCAACTTTATAACATCCTCTCTACATGTTGGTGACTCTCACAGAACAGTTATAAAGATTATTGTTAGATAACACAAAGATGTAACATTTACAGCTCAGCTTCATCAGCCTGTTGTGCCGTCGTTGTTGTGTAACCTGTGAAAGAAGCTTCCTTCAGAGCACCCCCACTGACAACAGTTCTCTGAAACCTTCTTCACTGATCCAAAATCTCAAAGCTAGCTGTAACATTCCCCTCATGAGGAATTAACTGAGCACCGCTGCTCTAGATTAAACGTCTCTTGACCTATTATGGGCCGTTTTTTAAGTTTGCTAATCATGGTCAGAATTGGCACCTTGCTACTCAGAATGAATTGAATGAATGATAATCATTTTTAGACCCCAGCATGTCATTGGGGTCCAGAACTGTGACGTCTTTGTCAGTGGAACAATAAACAGTGGCCGTATTAATCTTTCATGAGCTCTTTTTATGGAACGTTAGCTGACTTGGACAGCGGAGCTCAGGGCGGCTTGTAATGTAGATAGCTGTATCACTTTAGTTGTGTCAAAATAATGCACTGCTCTTAGTTGACCAAGAGTTACGTTTCCC
The DNA here is from genome assembly GCF_001515645.1 of Sinocyclocheilus grahami. Lineage (NCBI taxonomy): Eukaryota > Metazoa > Chordata > Actinopteri > Cypriniformes > Cyprinidae > Sinocyclocheilus > Sinocyclocheilus grahami. The sequence continues at coordinate 647,320 of NW_015505654.1, forward strand.
AAAATCATTTGTATTTAATTTTATATTGCCTCTTTTATTATAGTGGTGTACAAACCCAATTCCAAAAAAGTTGGGACACTGTACAAATTGTGAGTAAAAAAGGAATGGAATAATTTACAAATCTCATAAACTTATATTTTATTCACAATAGAATATAGATAACATATCAAATGTTGAAAGTGAGACATTTTGAAATGTCATGCCAAATATTGGCTCATTTTGGATTTCATGAGAGCTACACATTCCAAAAAAGTTGGGACAGGTAGCAATAAGAGGCCGGAAAAATTAAATGTACATATAAGGAACAGCTGGAAGACCAATTTGCAACTTATTAGGTCAACTGGCAACATGATTGGGTATAAAAAGAGCCTCTCAGAGTAGCAGTGTCTCTCAGATCCGGGTACTGAAATGGCCAGCCTACAGTCTAGATCTTTCACCCATAGAAAACATTTGGCACATCATAAAGAGGAAGATGCAACAAAGAAGACCTAAGACAGTTGAACCCAATTTTTTTGGAATCGGGTTTGTATTAATATTAATAAATTTTTTACAGCTATAGGCGCATGCTCAAATTTATGCAACTATCTGAAGCAAGGCAGCTTATTGAACAAATGTCTGCATTCATTACAAAACAAAAATCTGTCATTGTTTTAGGGGAAAAAAACGATCTCACATTGCTTGCTTTTGTTTGAACCTAAAAGAGAACTTGCTAGTTGTCATGGATATTAAGTTACAGTCATATGTGTTGGCACGCAGGTCTCCTAATGGTTTGTTTCAGCTGCATCCCTCAGCAGAGTCGTTTTTTTTCTTCTTTTCACTGCAGAGAGCTGCAATCTTGATACCTAGTAGGAGGTTTAAGTCAATGTTTATGTGAGTGTTTGTATTAACAATGTTTGTTTCAGTATCCTGGACATCTAGAACAACAGTATCCTGGACAAAATGTGCATTTTAATGCTGTTTGGCTTAGCTGTGTTCTCTCATACAAATCAACATTTACCACTGGGCTTTGTTAGATTTAGGTGGATTCTTCTAAGACTTAAAAAAAAAAAAAAAAGGTGCTAGATGCACTTGTTCACGTCTACTTTGAAACTCGCACACTTTGAAACCCTCTATAGCCAAGTGCAGAACTGTGTTGGCTGTCTTTGTTGTTCCTTCCTCAGACAGAAATAGCACCTGACCCAGATTTTGTTTAAACTTTGAACATTTGCTGAATGAGTAGTCAGTATTGGTGACGCCATTCATTATTGTGGATGTTGATTTGAGTCACCACAGTGAATGGACTGAATTGAATGTTTTATTATTGTTTTTGTAACTCTTGTTATTTTTATTTTTGATTCATTGTAAGTTAAATATAAATGGAAATTTTAGTTTTGTCATCTTTTTCATCAGTACAATGATGATTAGCAGCACTTAAACTGCCTCTCTCTTTCTCTGTCTTTCAGGGCCCTCTCCATGGATATAGACACAGATTATGAGCGACCTAATGTGGAGACCATAAAGTGTGTGGTCGTGGGTGATAATGCGGTGGGCAAGACCCGACTGATCTGTGCCCGTGCCTGCAATGCCACCCTTACTCAGTACCAGCTGCTTGCCACCCACGTGCCAACTGTCTGGGCCATCGACCAATACCGTGTGTGCCAGGAGGTGGGCAGACCTTTGGCATATTGTGTACATGTTGAAGAGCATTGAGTGTTGACATAAATACTGTACATCTCATTTGTCGGAAGTCTAAAATTGTAGTGGAAAAGTTACAGTCAAATAGAAAAGTACATATAAACATCGCAATGGAGTACAACCTGTTTAATTAACGGGTGTATTTATGTACTATATACTTTAGTTTATATAAAATAGTTAAAATAGAGGGGGAAAATAAATCTGGTAAAATATTCATTTTATATAAATTTTATAATACAATTTATTTATTTGTATATTTGCTAGTGTGTGTGTGAATATATATATATATATATATATATATATATATATATATATATATATATATTAGAAAGCAATTTATATATATA